>NC_061088.1:1153656-1305669 GCF_015104395.2 Macrobrachium nipponense | reverse complement strand
GCAATGAATATATACAAAGATTCTGTTCAAGAAATACAATGAGACTTATTTTCTTGGAGAATAAGGCATTTCCAAGTAAAATATACCAGTTTCACAACCATACACACGCTCAAGCACACTTCAATTTTCTACCACTACTAATCAACAAAATCAATATTTATATTTTGTCTTTTACAACATTAGGTACTTTAATCCAACATAGACAAGCGTGTTAACAGCAATAATAAATAAAGTATAGTTGACGGTAACAAAAATTATATTTTTTAGTTACTAGCAATACCACTTCCCGCCCAGGAGCTTCACTCAAATGAAAAAAAAATATGTTACACTTACACTCAGTATCTTACCCTTTAACACCAAGGAACTTCAGTGCATTGCCACAATTATAAGGTAAGCCTTTTCAAAATGGAAAAATATCCATATTAAACTGTCTTTATTATATAGTGATAAAATTCCTTTTTCTATGCTTGCTCACTAGGCAATGCTTCAAATCACCAGTCACTTTAAAGATTCAGAATGGTAATGGCCCAATTGACAAAGTTCATCTGTCTTCACCAAAGGAGCATTCTTTTTTCATGTTTTTAATTCATAGAAGCAAGAACCATGCATACAATGGAAGGGAGAGAAGTTTTACACCTATAAAAAAAATAAAACGATACACTTAACAAGAACTTATAGTTCAATAAAAAAATAATTCAATTGAAAATAAATCTATAATAATCAAATCTATATTAAACTTTTAAGAATAAATTCTAGATTTTTTCCGTACAGTCCATTGCGTAACTAAAACAAACCCACACTACCACAACTCGGTGTATACTGGAAGATACTAGAGTCCTCTATGAACAAAGCTACTGCAATATTAGGCTCAATGGTGTTTCAGGAGGTCATCCTAAAATGATATATAGGCTGAGTCTATCAGTTCACTACCATAGACTTGCAGAATGATTGTATGTAAGTAGTATTCTAGGCCTAGTCCATCTGTTAAAAAATCAACCAACACTAATAATAATTAATTTCTGGTTTTTTAGGTCACTGGGAATGAATCCATGGCAGAGAGATTGAAGAGCAGATTTTCAAGACTGTAACATAATTTGTCCATTTATCATCGCTGAATGGTAAGGAATCAGTTAATCAATCTTTTATACCTAATGAAAGGCCTATAAACATATGGTTTATATCTAGTAAGATTGACAATATATGGGTAATAAAAGCTAATATCATTCATTTTCGTTCACTAGTCGGTTTCTTTAAGTAAAAAAGGAAAAATGGTAACATTGTAATAATGAATCCTATATGTGGCGTATGCAGTGGGAAGCACCCAACCAGGAACTGCATCGATAGGCACAAAAGGAATGAAGCAACAACAGCCAGATGCCCCAACTGCCACAAAGGACACCATGCATGGTACAAAGGCTGCATGGAGAGACTGAAAAGGATCTGGAATATGAAAGGATCTCCCCCCCCCCCCCCTCCCCGCCCCGACCACAGCACAACCGAATCACACACAATACACATCACAATCACAACCACCACACACAGGAAGAACCCCAAAGAGATCTCGCCAAACAATGGCAGCAATCACCCAACAACACACACACAAACCAGAACCAACCACAATCACAAAAAAACCCAACACTACCAGCACACACATAAAACAGGACCATCACAATCGCAAAAAACCCAACACCACCAGCCACCCATTCAGAAACAGCAAGCAACCCCAACGAAGCCCCATGAAAACAGACCCCAGACTCACAGAAGGCACACTATACACACAGAGGAACATGCACGTCCCAGATGCCAAGCAGACTTCCTTCCTACCCTACTCCACACCAAAACAACCACTTCTCCCCACCCCAGCCAATCATCACAACATGCCCTCTTCCTCCCACCCCGTTCGTGAGAGTAACACCTGTACTGGTAGTCAGGGTAGTGCCCCAGAGCCTCCCACCAACAGACATAACTACATCCTCACACGTGAAGAACTCAGGAGAGAAATAGCATCAGTAGTATCACAAGTTCTTCACCACTTACTCCGAGAGCAACACTTTACAGCAGATCTCAGGAAAACACTAGTATCATTGGATAAACTAAAATGGAGCAAAACAATCAAAACCCAAACGACGATAACAGCACACACACAACCCTAAAAATCCTTCAATGGAACATAAACAGTGCCAACTCAAAATACGCCACACTGCAATCACAGGTGCTCGTAGAAAAACATGACATTGTCCCTCCTACAGGAAAACTCTTGTTAGAGAACCAACAAATTCTCATTTCAGGGATACACAGTATACAAAACCCCACACACAAATGAAAACAGGTTTAATCACCCTGGTGAAAGCAACTATTCCATCAGAGAAAATAAGAAACATAGACTGTGGACAAGGCATTGAAACGCTAAGCATCCAGATAAGACTAGAAAATACCTTACTAGTCATTCACAACATATACAAAGGCCATGACAAAATCCTTGAAGGAGAAAACCTCTTCAGTGCTGCCTCCAGAGAAAACACATTCTTTGCAGGAGACTTCAATGCTCTTCATCCATGCCTACGATCCAACAACATACAAATGCAGCAGGCGACACATACATCTGCTTTTGGAAGAATTTCCTGAAGTAGCACTGCTAAATGACACAAACGAAAGCTACTCACTCCGAGGAGGCAGACTGGACCTGAGCTTCATATCCAAAACCTGAAGGAAAGAATGTGCATGGAAAGTGCACCCAATACTAACCAGCGACCACTTTGCAACTGAAACCAGCATAAAGATAACAAAATTCCCCTCCACCACCCCCACCAGCAGGATGGAGACCAGACCTAGCAAACTGGCCCACATTTGAAAACCAAATGACTCTGTGGGAACACAGTACCTCCAAACTCCGGCCCAAAACATAAACACGCTTCAGGAGAACTTTGTGAGTAGCCTGCATAATGCAGCAAACATCTCCATGCCTAAGAAAACTTTTGCCACTAACCAAACCCCCCACAAGGACAGCTGGTACTATAACACAAGAATCAAGGAAATGAACACAAGAGTAAATAGAACAAGAAAGCTCTTCAGACGCAATCCCACTGATGAGATGCATGCTCTTCTAAGAGACGTTATAAACCATGAAACACAAACTGCCAAAGAAGTGAATCAAGAAACATGGCTTAAATGGTGCTCACAGACTACCCGACTTACTCCCATTGCAAAAATGTTCAAATGGTTCAACAAAATATCAGGAAAATCCAAGATAACACAACCACACCATCCTGACCCTCAAGTTGAAGCAAACAGACTTGCCACAACATTTTGCCGACAGGACCAAAAATCGGCACACCTACCACAAACCACAAGAGAAAGGCAAGTGGCACTAGACCCAGGGAATGGAGAGTCATTAACGCGGCCAGCAATATCCCTGATGACACACACTCCCTTAACACTAAAGGAACTGGGCAAAGCCCTTCAAAAGGGAACAGACATAGCCCCTATAGTAGACATGATCACATACAGCATGCTGAAGAACATGGGAATGGCAGCCAAAACAGTTCATCTCCATATAATCAACTCGGCCCTAAAGGAGCAAGCAACATGGAAGCTGCACGAGACACTCACAAGTGACCACATAGCCATTGATATTGGCCTACAGCTCAAAAAACTGCCCCCCATACTGCAGCCACCAGAGAGATGGAACCGCAAGTTTGCAAACTGGGCTACATTCGAAGCCACAATGACGAGATGGGCGAGTGACTACCTTGTAAACCCAGCAAATGACATAGAGCTCTTCTATGAAGAGTTCATTAGCAAACTCAGAGAGGCAGCAGATATGTCCATGCCAAAGACCAAACAATCCAGGACCGATCACAAAGATGCATGGTTGGTACTACTGTGAAAGAGTCAAAGAAAACTCGATGCTAGAGTTAACAGAGTCTGAGAACTCTTCAGATGAGAGCCTTCTGGTATTTGAAACAAGCCAGGTTATTTTCATATATTCATTCCTTCATTAGTGGGCATTACAAACTGTTCTCCTTTGGTGGTGGGTCTTACCTTGAATGACTTTCCTTTTTTCTCTAAGTCCCTTACAAATTCATAAGAGCTGCTATCGGTTGGAGGAATGATCCGGTATTTTGCATGTGAAGGGGCTGAAGGTGCTGTTGGTGGTCTTTGTTGCTTCCATTTGTTTTTGGTGACAAGCTGGAAACCGTCGTCAGTCTCCATGGCAGGGGGGGGGGCTTGCTCTTCCTTCAGGAGTGGCAGTGGTGGTTTCTTCTTCGGAGGAGTTGGAGTCCAATCTTGGCCTTACAGCCTCGGGTGCATCTGAAAAGGAAGAAGCAGACGTCGTCCTTTTCCAATTCTCTGGTACTGTCGTCTCTGAGTCACGAGTCCATGGCTGCATCTGTCTATCTGAGGGGAGAGAGAGAGAAAAGGTTGGAGAGAGAGAGAGAGAGAATGTGTGTGTGTGTGTGTGTTGTTTTACTTTTGCCTGAAGGGCCTAACTTCTGGTTTATGAGAGACACCAGCCTATCGTTCTTTTGCTACTTGCAATAAAGAATTGCGAAAGTATGAAGTTTTGTCTTAGTCCTTGCTTCAGTCAGAGTTTTTAGACCACAACGGCTACCAAAATTTAGGCAGGAGAGACTGTTAGTAATAGAAGAATTATTTGGGAGAGAACAGAGATGTCAATGAACTTTCTTATATTTTGTGAGAGCTCTCTCAAATTTATCATTCTCGGTGTCGTCGTAAATTACCGAAAATCGCTGGAAAAATCACCGCTATCGTCAACTGAGATGGCGCTATCGCTCACTGCTGCTCACTTTCGCCAGAGAAGGTCTCAAAACAGAAGTTACTGCTATGTTACTGCTATGGGAGCCGAGCAGCAACTCGATGAGAGATGCTTACTTACTTATGGGGATATGAAAGGATGGATTTAATTGGGGTGAGGGTATGGGGACAGGTATAGAGTAAAGTAGGAAATAGAAGTACTGTTAGTAGTGAATAGAAGGGGGCAGACCCCTTTGCTTTGGTGAGGGTGCAGTCGGTGCATGATTTTTGGCGAGGTGGAAGGGTCTGGAGGTGGTGATGATTTTTTTTTTTTTTTTTCCCGCTCGGTGACGGGTGGTGCCAATGATGTCAGTGATTAGATTGCCGCTCTATTGCAAATGTGGATTTTTTTTAATAACTATTACCAGCTACAACTAAGTTGGGAGTTTAGTGGCACTAGTCATACTCATGACAACTGAGTCACATCTGACTCGCACAGAATGATGAAACGCAAACTTCTGTCATCTTTAGCAGTCAATTTTGATCACATAGGATTAGTTAGTCCCTTATTTGTCAGGGGACAACTTTTCTTACAGGAACTTTGGGAGAAAGGGATAGGATGGGATGTTCTGTCTCAGGAACAAGAAAAGGAAGCGCATGAAATATTAACTGAATTTGTAGACTTTCATCCCTTAGTTTCCAAGGGGAATTATGTTGGGAATCGTCGAGCTACACTTATTCACTGATGCTTCTAATAAGGCTTATGGAGCCGTTGCATATGTCAGGCAACATGAAGGTCAAACGAACATTCTAACTTCGAAGATGAGTCGTACCAAAAAAGCAATTTAAATTAACTGTATCAAAACTTAGTTGTTAGCCTTATTGTTGGGATTTTGGTTGTGCAGACATCTCAAAGAGTTTATTCAGCTTCTCTCGAATTGTCAGATGGACCGATAGCAAGGTAGCTATAGCCTGGGTACAGAGTAGGGAAGGAAACAAAAATACTTAAATCTCTTAATTGTGTTGGGGAGATCAATTTCATCCTACAGGAATGTGCTGTAGAACTATGCTATGTTTTCCCACCAAAGAGAACCCAACCCAGCAGAAAAAAAAAATACACTCACATACTCTCCAGACGTGCCAGTTTGAAGGAACTGAAGTCTAGCCACATGTGGAACAAGGGACCTGCCTTTCTCTATCAACAGGGCAGAACCGAACTGCCAGATGACCGTAAGCCTCCCGACGAACAAGCCATGGTTGTTGCAGTCCTCCGAGAGTTGAGGGACAAACGAATGTTGACTCCACCTGGAGAGATATGGAATCTAAGGGGGAGTAATGTTTGTTTTATAAAGTTAAAGAAAATTATGAAATATGTCTTAAAGTTTGGGAACTGCAAGGCAGATCCATTCACTATATTAGTATACTTAGAACAAAGACATTATTATCCTACAGTTTGTGACAAACTTGGAAATGATGTGCAAGTGCCCACACACACAACTAATTTTATCCAGCAGTTTAACTTAGTGATGAAAGATGACATTGTCTATACAGGGTAGATTACATAACATAACTGATTGTAAAACCCAGTTGATTTTGATTTTGTCGCCTCCTAAAGGCATGTTAGCTAGGTTATATTTAGAATTCCTCCATACCACTCGCATGCATTGTGATATCAACATATTAATCACACTTGATCGACAGGAATGCTGAAGCCATGTGCCAAGAGAGTGGTAGGAGGATGTAGGGCTTGCATTCTCGCCTTCAGGCCTCTTCGTCGTCAGCCACCGCCTCCCCCTCTCCCGTTTGACAGAACTCGCCTGCTATGCCCTTTCGATAAGGTCGGCGTGGACCACACCGGCCCCATCCAGATCGAAGGGGGAGTGGGATACATCCTCTTCAACAACCGTCCACCAATGTACGCTGGGGACACGAGAGAACTGAGTTCTCACCCCATCGCATCTCATTCGTAGTAATGTGATAAGACTACTGCCGCTAATGATACCTCAAGAGGAAGTGCACACCACCCTGACCACAAGGCAACTGTGACACAAGTACTTAAGGTTAACTGAGACCCTGGACTTTTGCAAGAGGTACTGGCGTGATGGATAGGTACCTGAAGATGCTCCAAGAACGTCATGACATCTGAGAGGACCCTCTGACTGCCCTTCAAGAAGGCAATATCGTCTTAGTAAAGGGCGATCAGGGGAAACGTAGTTAATGGGCTCTCGGTGAAATTATCACAGTCTCCTTGATAAATGATAAACACAGGATAATGAGATCCATAAAGGTGTTCTTAGAGGGCGAAGAGCATCTTTGAGCAGTAGAGCACATTGTCCCACTAGAGATAAACACCCATGTCTATGAAGAAGAAGGAACCCGGGATGATGCAGAGTATGAAATCGAACACAACGAGAGTGACCAGGATGACAAAAATGTAAGTAGCATATCTCGACAGACTGAAGGACTTGAGTTGAGTGAGCGAGAGACAGAAAACTGTGTTAGCGAAGAGAGTGGAACTGTGACTGAGTTTTAAGTGTCTGACCGTAAAGGAAAGCTGCTGTTGAGCAGACAAAAAATAGTGGAGTGGGTAAGAGACAATTTGTGTGTGATTTATTTTTGAGGCGAACTATTAAAGAGTGGGAGATGGGAAGAGACTTGGTGTTAGATAGGGTAGTGCTGATTATTGTTGTTGCATCTTGTGTGACCGAACAACACGGTCTGGAGACAGCTTCAACTGATACGTTTTCTATGAAGTGTCAATTATGTCCGTTTTGTAACTCATACTACACAGAGATGAAGTCACCCTTCATGAAGCTCTAGACAGATCATTCTTTTGCTACCTGATAGCTGTAAGGTGGAGCTATGCAACAGTCATAGTAACAAGTGAAACTCTTGGTTACTATTGATAAATTTGACGTTGCTATGATATTCATTATTGTTTCATTCGCGAGGAATGACTATGCATTTTGAACGCAACGAAGTTACGTGTTCATATTTTGCCTAGTTGAAAAGTTTTCATTTACATGAATACATTTTGATTGAAATTCTATTGAAGTCGACAATGCTTTGAAGAAAGTATTGCCCCATTATTTACCATACTAATTGAGTCATTTCATTCTTAGAGTAATCCTGTATTACCAAGTTTACCTTAATTGGTCGATTTGCATTAAATAACATCTGATACAATTCTTACTTTCATGAGTTGATTTTGTACCATAAAAATAATCTACGATTACCATTTAAAGTGAGTATCTTGAACATCAATTGAGATAGTTATCTGAGTGGAGATGCTTGTCTCGTTGATCATTGTAATTTAATTGATTGCCCTTGTGCTTCTATCATGTTAGTATACGATATTACCCAAGTCATTTGCCTGTTTGATTACTAGAAGTGATTGTGTAATTATTCTATTACCTAAAAAGATGCTTTTTTGAGCATTGTTTGACATTTTTTTTCTCATAATAGTACAATGTTTTTTGCCTTGAATGTGTTTACATTGCTGATTATTTGCTTAATCGCTTGAGTTGAACTCTTAAAAATGGTATTTGTCTTTCATTGCACTGCCAGTTGCAATGGCTACTATTTTGACATTTATTGTATTGCCCTTTATATAAGTTATCGATTGATCACTCAGAAGTCATGATTGTGTCTAGCTGTTAAGAGCTGGATGTTTGACGTAGCGCTGCACCAGACGTTTAGGCCTTAAGTGTCCCGTAACGAACTGCGCACTCTAGCCCCCCCAGTTGGGTCCCCCATCGCATTCCTTGACCTTTCCTTCTTTTTCAGTGCTCAGTTTTTCGCGATAAAGAACTCCACCTTGAGGCCTTAACTTTCCCTCCAATTTTCCCCCAGTGGTGGCAGAAATGCAATGGTTCTAAATTTCACAAACGATTTTGAATCGACTTATTATTTCGCTTAAATTTTCTGCATCACAAAGTTATTTGATATTGTGCTTTTTTATTTAGTAGTTTATTGAGTTAGTCGCTTGGTGGAAAAGTTGAAATCAAACTATAGAAAATGACTAGTTGGCAGTGCTATAAAAGCAGGAACCAAAGTTCGATCGCTTTCTTCACTAAAGACCTTAGCTTGAGATAAAGATGTGAGAGTATGTCGGGGTTTGAGGGCCATCTACCCGAGTATCAGTTTCCACCAAGTGACCGTAATTGTGAGTACTTATAGAGAAGTATTCAATACTTAGATCGGGCATTTGTTTAACATGTTATTTAATTATCAGTGACCTCTGTGCGGAGGAGATTTGCGTGTTATTGTCAATGATGAACTAGATTTCAAGTGTTAAATTTTGTGTTACCTGTGCGACCTTTTTATTTCAGTCCTGATACCATAGTGGCCGGAGCTGCCTGAATTTTGTAAATATTTAGATATAAGTGTAGTAATGAGAGTAGGTATATTTTTCTAATAAAGTTTGTAAATTAACTTCATAGTTCTTTTCTCGACAGTTATAATGGGAATTCCGTGTATTTATTTATAGAAAATGTAATTACATAACACTGTAAATATTGTCGAAACTGCAACCTTCTTTTACCGCTAATTGGCAACTCAAAGCTCTCGCTGAGACGACCAATGCAATGGTGTCTTGCGGCAATACTGTCAAACTTTAATTATTTATGGAGGCAACATCTTAATACATGTTCTTCATTTTCTTTTCGCATATCACACGCATCTAAAATCTCAAATTACAAGTGAATTCAGAGTGAATTTATTGTATGCAAACACAAGTTTTTTTTTATCTTACCTAGAATGCGTGAATGAAGCAAAATCCAATGATAAGTAAAAACAGGTATTAAGAATTTTATGTTCTCTCTTCATTTGTACTCATTGTAATTCCTATTGTTTGTATCTTATTGGCTTCAAGAAATCACAACTTTGTAGTGCAATTAATACCGAATCCTATGGTATGACCAAAACTTAACTATCTTTTGCAAAGTATGAGATAATTGAAGAAAACTTAAACATATTGCTAGTTTCTAAAGCTACAGACGAAAATATAAGACACTGAATTGGCTGCCTATCTCCCGGTACCAGCCAATCAGAGGCTCCCAAACACACTTCTAATAGGCATAGGCTCACCCAAGAATCTACCCTAAGTGGACTGACTATACTAGTACTAAATCTAAGATTCTGTCCATTGGAGAATAAAGCTTTAAGGAGAATATAAAGAGTCAGGGGGAAAATTAGTTAAAAATGGCGGAGTTAATCAACGAAGGATGGTTGATCCTTCCACCGTTAAGTGTGTCCTGGAAAAGGTCGGAGGAGGACGCCAGGAAGGAGCGTCGATCCTCTCAGCCGAGTCCTTTTTCTTCAGGTAAAATGGAAGACCCCCATTATTCAAATGACGTAAAAAGTAAACAAGAATCTGAACTGGACTTTGAAGGTGTGTACAGTCATGGAAACATTATTTTTCTGTTACAAGACGTCTTTAAAGCATTTGGATCTTGTTATATGTTTGTACTGAATTACAACATCAAAGCTCATTCGAACAGATTCCTTTGATAACATACAATGAAATTCCTTGTGTTCGGCTATTTCTACCCCTTGTAGCTATCGGTTATCTCTCTTATCTTCCAATGTACTCACTCCATTAGTTGTCTCAAATACTCTCTTCAAATACTCTCTCTCTTCCTACATTGCTGTTAATGGCACTTGACATAAGGAAGGCAAAAATTTATTCTTCATGCGTAAATTGAAGAAACACGTACTAAGATTAGACATAATATCCACTGTAGCTAGCTGAGTTTTTAAGGAGAAATGGTGATGTAAAAATATTCCCATCGATTCTATGTATATTTGAAATATATTTCAGCGAGAGTGCGAGCAAAATATCCTTCATAGCTTTTGAGAAGCTAAGAATATACAAAAGGAATATAAAAATTATTCACGAAAGAAAAATGCAGGGAAATAACCAAAGTGTAAGGAAAGTGTAAAAAGACCCTCTTGTATTCAATTTGACGAAAGGATTAATTGTCTGGGAAATAATGTTCTCACACCTCGTAACAAAAACACCGTCCAATTCTTAGACGAAAGAAGATTGCTTCTCAAAGATCACAAGGAGGAGCTGATAGTTACACGAAGAATTTCTGTCTCCTTGTCAATGGAAGGAGAGTTTTCATGATCAGATGAGAAACGGATTTTTTCTGTTTTAAATGAATCTGTATGATTTTTTTCTGGATTATCTTGCCAGAGGAAAAACTTGTCTTGAAGGAAGTGTTATAATATCAGGAAAATGAAAACTCATTAAAACTGAATGGGTTTTGTTGATGACTGATTCAAATACCCACAGTACGCCCTATGAAGTGGAAATAAGTACATGTCCTTGAAGAAAATGTTTCTGCTACTTGTAGATACGAATTGAAGTGTACAAAAAAAAGATGAAAAGTGAATGGTTTAATAATGAAATTTTTTTTCCATTCTTTTAACTTTATAAATATTTGCCTAATGGATCGATAGGCTTGTAATGATTTAGTCCAGTAAATGCAGTCAAATCACTATAGAAACAAGTAAAATCTAATACGACATCTCATCATAATAATGATAATGTTAAAAGTAAAAATGGTAACGATAGCAATAACGAAAATTACACTATTAATAGCAAAAATACACATACAATGAAAAATAGCAGACAACACTACACCATTGGGAAGACCTAAAGTGTTGTGAGAAGTTAAAGAATAACGGTCAGTGCACAGATGAAAAAAATATTGAAAATTAAAGTATATAAAACACAAACTCATAAGCGAAATGCAGTACCTTCAAATCTTTATTTCTTTTTTTTCCCAGTTTTATACGAATGCTCATCAAAACCGAGGCAGTGTTGCGCTCCTGAAAATAAAAACAAAAGATTATTAATCTTGTATCATAAACATCTAAGCGCCTCGGTGGCTTGGTTGGTATGGTGTTTTCATCCCACCTCTGTGGTCGCGGGTTCGATTCTCTGCCATTCCATTGAGGAGTGAGAGATGTGTATTTCTGGTGACAGAACTTCACTCTCGACGTGGTTCGGAAGTCACGTAAAGCCGTTGGTCCCGTTGCTGAATAACCACTGGTTCCATGCAACGTAAAAACACCATACAAACAAAATATATCATAAACGATTAATATATTAATAATAATTAACATTACGAAAAAATCTTAGTCATTGTTATAATAGTATATTGCTGGTCTGCACAGTAACCTTTTTTTTTATCTCTCTCTCTCTCTCTTTCTGAGAGAGACAGACCCCCAACAGAACGTGATAAAACGACTTGAGTCATTTCCATATTCCTGAGCAAAGCAACAGAGAGAGAGAGTGGCTCTTTGGACACGTGAATGAGCATGTACGTAAGCTCGAATGTTTGTGTGTGTGTGTATGTTTGTGTATTGTGTAAATATGTGTACGTGCATCGTGTCCGAATGACAAGAGTCCTACACGAGTCCCTCCTCCAACGTCAAGAGAGAAAGGAAGAATGAAGTAGAATAAAGAAGAAGAAAAAGCAGATATTGTCTCTGCGAAATTTCGAGGAATTTGCAAAACACTTCGGAATGTGCAGTGGTGGCTTCATACTCGTTTCTCTTTGTCGACCGGCGAGAGAGAGTGAAACTAAGTTTTGTTTGACACGGAGATAGATAGTCATTTTGAATGGAGGAATAGAAGAGGTCGAGGAGGAGGAGGAAGAGAGAATGATAGCTTTCGGAAGTGACCAAAATTTACGAAGATTAGCAGTCCGATATCTGGTTTTTAGATGGGACATTTAAATCTTATCCATTACAGGTTCCAAGAGAAAATTTTCCCAGCTGTTTTTGTGTTGCTGCCTGGGAAAATAACACAACTCTATATATTCATCAATGCTAGAACACTTCATCTCGGTTGCAGAAGGAAAAGGAATTCAGTTAAAACCCAACTTCATTGCAGTAGACTTTTGAGTTACGTAGCACCAAAGGAAAATTTCCTGAAGCTGGAATATCGGGATGTTTTTTTCATCTATGTCAAAATATTTACCGATGTATTCAAAAGAGCGGCGTCTTGCAGATGCATATAGAAAGAAATAATGAGAATTTAGCCTTACGTTTACGACATCTGGCTGCTCTCGCATTTTTAGACGCTGATGAAATCCGCGATGCATATTTAGATCTCTCAAATAACATTCCAGTTGAAGCTGAACCAGTTTATAGGTATTTTGGCTATGCCTAGGTGCTAGGTAGACCCATAATTTCACGAAGTAGAGGAAGACCACGACAAAACCCAGTACGTCATCTTCCACGATTTGAACCAACTGTGTGGAGCGTTTATCACCTGCAAGCATACAATCTCCCAAGGACAAATAATGCTGTAGAGGCAAGGAAGGCACAGAAAATTTGAAACAGTCGTCGGTCGAACAATACCATATGTGAGTATACTGGCTGATCAGGGAGTTTGTAAAAGATCATCACACAGAACAAGAAATACAGCGTTTAATTCCAGGGACTTATTAGAGGAAAAGGAAGAGAGAGCAAATCCAAAGAGAAAAGAGGCTTGCAACAGTTTTAAGTAGAAAGGGGGCTGTCTCTTTAAATGATCATATAAGAGGAATTGCTCATGATTTACATTTTGGTTCATGCAACATGCATCATAATGAACATGGAGTTAACGACTGTTAAAAATTATGTTTTCTTTTTAAATTATATTGTTTTCTTATTCAATTGTAATTTAATTTTGAAATAAAGTTTTAAATATTTTTAGTAAGTTTTCTAAACCATGCTAGTAACTCTTCTGATATATCATTCTTTTGTCACAGTTATGTTATGTTGATTACTATTTTTGTCACTTTATCGATATGTCACTCTTTAGAAGGAATCCCGAATTGACAAATGCTGTGGAAGTTTTCAGCACAGGGGATTCCTCCTTGATTTTCCATGTAAGGACTCTACCAATGCGTAATAAAGCGCGTAAGATACAATGAACGCTTATGTATTATCCTTCAAAAGGCACAGGTTCCCGTAGCTATTGTTATGTTCACGTTAATGAAGGAAATTATGGCCGCTGGGTATTCTAAGGCAACACGCGCCGCCCTTCGCTGCATGGGACTGAGGGGTACAGGATTTTGAATGGAACCTGCTTAGAACTTGGCCTTCAAAGATTCGCTCCTGTATTCGGAAGGGGCCAATGGGATCAGGGCACAGTGACGCCATGACACCTGGGAAACCAGCGGTATTCGTCTTTTGGATTCTCATCGATTAATATATATATATATATATATATATATATATATATATATATATTTATACATATATATATATATATATATATATATACATAAATATATATATATATATATATATATTATATATATATATATATAAATATATTATTATATTATATATATAAATATGTAGTATTATTATTTGTTGGCAACACTGATCATCACTACCATTTTCGTTTTTGGTAACACTCCACTCATTGTTTACAATGGTGGCACGTGTTGTGGTAGGCCCTAGCTATCAAACTATTTCTTTATGTTGTTTTGTTTATTGTTATGTTTTCTAATGTTAAATGATTTGTAGCATGATTGTCATAAGTTATGTGCTTGTGTTCATGTGTGCATGAATGTTGTTAGTTATTGTTGTCTGTTTTTTCTGTTACAGATGTGGTAGTTTGGTGATGTGTTGAATAAAGCTTGGAATCTGTCACCAAGTGTTTACTTTCATTACAATTTATTCAACACATTACCCATCATGGCCAAGCTGCTGAAGCCGTCCAGACTGGACACAGATCCCAGCTCACCCACTGCAGCCAAAGAGTGGAAGCATTGGCATAAAACATTCACCAACTTCATAGAAGAAAGTGGAGATGCTGCACCAGACAAGTTTAGGGCATTAGTGAATTGTGTCCCCCCGAGTGTGTATGAACTCATTGAAGACTGTAGTACTTTTGAGAGTGCAATCGCCAAACTGGAGAGTGCTTATGTCAAGTTGGCGAATGAAGTTTTTGCTAGGCATGTTTTGGCGACATGACGACAGCAGTCAAGAGAATCCCTTGACGAATTTCTTAGGGAGCTACATAAGCTAAGCAAGGATTGTAACTTCCAGGAAGTCACGGCTGAGCAATATCGGCAGGAGCTAGTACGTGATGCATTTATCAATGGTATTGCCTCAGCATTTATTCGTCAGCGCCTACTAGAAAATAAGTCACTGAACCTGGAGGCTGCACACAGTCAAGCTCGTACGTTGGATCTTGCCCAGCGTAGTGCCGACGCGTATACATCTCCACCCATTCCTCATACTGCTGCTTTAGTTCCAGAGTGGCAGGCACAGCCCAGAGGTGACCAGCAGCAGCAGCCAACAAAAGAAGAAGCAGAAAGAAGTTCACCTGGAGATTCAGCTGTTGCTGCTGCTTACTTATCTAAGAGGAAATGCTATTTTTGTGGTAATGCACTCCACAGTACAGGTAGAGTGAGTTGTCCTGCACGTACTGTTAAATGTAACAAATGGGGTAAAACAGGTCATTTTGCAAAAGTGTAAATCAAAGGCTTCAGGTAGTACTACTGCTGTATTGTATAACCCCACTTTGCTTACAATAGCTGCCACTTATCTTAAGAATCTTTCACATGCAGCTACAAACATCACTGTAAATGACCATTCATTGAAGGCACTATATGATTCTTGTAGCTCAGATAGTTTTATACGTGAGGAAGTAGCACAGAAACTAAATTTGACAATAGTTCCTGTAGGTACAGCAGTCTCAATGGCATCAAAATCTTTAAATGCTAGTTCCCCTGGGTTTGTTACAGCAGACTTAGTGCATCTTGATCAGAGATATCCTTGTATCCAGCTCAGGGTCCTGAAGGATTTATGTGTGATGTCATCTTAGGTTATGACTTTCAAAAGCAACACCAGAGCGTAACTTTTCAATATGGAGGGAATAAACCAAGTTTAAAGATAACTGGATTCAAACCTGTCTGTGTATTAGCAACAGCTGATATCGATGAACTGTCATCGTTTCCAAACTTGCCTCAACAGTGTAAACCCATTGCGCTTAAATCTAGACGCTATAGCCAGGATGACCAGCTGTTTGTAAAAGACCAGATATCACATTTACTATCTGAAGGTTTCATTGAGCCAAGTATATCCCCTTGGAGAGCACAGGTTGTAGCAGTCAAAGATCCACTTGGCAGGCACAAAATGAGACTTTGCATTGATTATTCCCAGACCATTAACCAATACACAGAACTAGATGCATACCCCCTCCCAAAGGATAGAGGATATGGTGCATGACCTTGCAAAATATAAGGTGTTCTCCACATTTGACTTGAAGAGTGCATATCACCAAATCAGCATTAGAGTGAGAGGAAGTACACTGCTTTTGAGGGTGCAGGGAAATTGTTTCAGTTTTGTAGGATTCCATTTGGTGTCACGAATGGTGTAGCTGGATTCCAAAGAGCTATGGACAAACTAGTTGAAGATGAGAACCTCAAAGATACTTTTCCATATCTAGATAATATTACTGTAGGTGGATTAACTCAGGCTGAACATGATGAAAACGTTCAAAAGTTCTTGGAGGTGGTTCGGAAATGGAAGCTTACCCTCAATGAAGAGAAATCGGTTGTGTCTGTTCCTACAATCAATGTTCTAGGGTATTGTGTCGGTAATAATGTGATAAAGCCTGACCCTGACAGATTATGTCCCCTTCAAGAATTACCGCCTCCCACAAATATGGGGTCTCTGCGAAGAGCTCAAGGGTTGTTTGCATATTATGCCAAATGGATCCCTGGTTTTTCTGATAGGATTCATCCCTTAGTGAACACAAAAACTTTTCCACTGAGTGAGCCAGCACTAGATGCTTTTAACTCCTTAAAAAAAACAACTTATAGATGTTTCACTACGGTCTGTGGATGAGAGCCTTCCCTTTGTTGTGGAGTGTGATGCTTCGGAAGTTGCTGTTTCAGCAGTCTTAAACCAGGGTAGCCAGACGGTAGCTTTCATGTCAAGAACGCTCCAGGGTAGTGAGTTGCATAATCCAGCAGTGGAAAAGGAGGCTACAGCTATTATTGAGTTGTTCGCAAGTGGAGCCATTTCTTAACGAGACGACATTTTACTCTGATTACTGATCAGCGATCCATGATGTTCATGTTAGACAGCAGGAAGAGAACTAAAATAAAGAATAACAAGATTCAAGAGTGGAGGTTGGAGCTGGCATTGTACAGCTATACCATACAGTATCGTCCTGGGAAACAGAATATTGCACCGGTCACCCTGTCTCGTGCCTATTGTTGTTCTATTTCTTCAATGTCGAATCTCACTGACATCTACGAGAACCTCTGCCATCCTGGGGTCACTCGTCTTTTGCACTTTGTGTGATCCAAAAACCTCCCCTTTTCAACAGATGACGTGAAAAGAGTGTGTGCTTCTTGTAAAATCTGTGCACAACAAAAACCGCAATTCTATCATCCAGGAAAAGGAGTCCTCATGAAGGCCACCCAGCCAATGGAACGTCTTAGTATTGATTTCAAGGGGCCTCTGCCCTCTACCACGAACAACAAGTACATTCTTACGGTTATTGACGAGTATTCGCGTTTCCCCTTTGTGTTTCCCTGTCCAAACATGCATTCTAAAACAGTGATCAAATGTCTTGAATCTATCTTTAGCCTTTGTGGAATGCCTGGTTTTATTCATTCAGATCAAGGTCCTTCTTTCATGTCCCAGGAACTGAAAATGTACCTTCTCAGAAAGGGGTTGCAACAAGCAAAACAACACCTTATCATCCGATGGGGAACGGCCATGTTGAGAGATACAATGGTATTATTTGGAAATCTATTCGTTTAATACTTGAAACTCGTGATTTGAAGACTCAGCACTGGGAGATAGTACTTCCTGAGGTTTTGCATTCAGTTAGGTCGCTCTTATGTACAGCAACCAATGAAACCCCTCATGAACGTTTCTTTAGGTTTCAGCGACGCTCTAGTCTTGGAAATACATTACCATCATGGCTTTTGACTCCTGGACCTGTACTATTGCGACGACATGTTAGGTCTAGCAAACTTGAACCGTTAACTGATCAGGTTCAACTCATGAATGCAAACCCAATGTATGCAAATGTCAAATATCCAGACGGAAGAGAATGAACTGTGTCTACTCGTGACTTAGCTCCAAGTCCTGAGGGTGCAACGATTCCTGTACACCAGGTTGAATCGTTAAGAGAGATGGAGTCCCCAAATACACCTGGAGTGCAGGATGCACAAACTCATGTTACACCTGAAGTGCAGGATGCACAAACTCATGACAGTTCACAAACTCATGATAACCGACCGTGATTCTCATGTGCCCAGTGAGCCCACTGAGCTAAGAAGATCCAGTCGTGTGTCAAGGCCTCCTGATTACTACGGATGGGATTAAACCAATACATTTGTTTAGTTTAACGGTGAATTTTTCTAGAAGGGGAGAATGTAGTATTATTATTTGTTGGCAACACTGATCATCACTACCATTTTCGTTTTGGTAACACTCCACTCATTGTTTACAATGGTGGCCCGTGTTGTGGTAGGTCCTAGCTATCAAACTATTTCTTTATGTTGTTTTGTTTATTGTTATGCTTTCTAATGTTAATGTTTTGTAGCATGATTGTCATAAGTTATGTGCTTGTGTTCATGTGCGCATGAATGTTGTTAGTTATTGTTGTCTGTTTTTCTGTTACAGATGTGGTAGTTTGGTAATGTGTTGAATAAAGCTTGGAATCTGTCACCAAGTGTTTACTTTCATTACAAATATATATATATATATATATATATATATATATATATATATATATATATGTAAACGAGATATTAATCTTGTTTTTATATTTGGTATGCGTGAAACCAAAGCGGTAGGCAAACTGATACACACAATCTCCCTCTCTCTCTCTCTCCAAGCGACCAACAGCTCGCGACCTCTCTCTCTCTCTCTCTCTCTCTCTCTCTCTCTCTCTCTCTCTCTCTCTCGACAACCCCTCTCTCTCCATTCTGACAGATAATCAAAATGAGAGTCAAAGTTATATAAAAAATAAATGTTTATTTAACGATAGAAAGATAATAATCCAAGTCTCACAGACTAACTAACTTAGTTAACCCCCCAGTATTTGAAATGTCTAATCAGTAATTAGTCACACCAATTGCCTCTTCTCCCATACGGGACTCTCGGTCCCCCCTTGCCAGAATCGTCTGTTTCAAAGACACAAGAAACACACTAGTTAGCACACATAAGTTTAAAGACAAAGTTAAAGATTAAACATTCTTACAATGTGTAACAAGCCATCCCTTTCACTAAAGTAAGGTGACACTTACCCATTTCCAACCAGGATATCACTCACAGTTTAACAAAAACTCTTAGGCACCCGCCATCGTGGCTCTGCCTTTCTTCCTCGGATCTCCCTGCAAGTCTTCCATAGACTTGGCTAAAGATGCCATCATCAATGGAAGAGGCACACACGTACATATGAATGCACACTTCAACAACGCCTCATGTTACTGGTTACAACCAGTTTCCCAAAGGCACTTTGAACAAGAGCCCATGAACTCACGAACGTTGACCCGCTTAAACTATGCATCAGAAATAATTTATCAGCTTCCTCAGGTCGTTGCTTCGGCTCTGTCTCTATGCATTCCAAAAAGGTCACAGCACATCATATTGGCGTATTAAATATATCATTAATTATAATCCCTTTCACACACACATATATATATATATATATATATATATATATATATATATATATATATATATATATATATATATATATATATATATATATATATATATATATTATATATATATATATATATATATGTGTGTGTGTGTGTGTGTGCTTTTTTTCGGTATACACTGCATTGTAACTCCAAGTAAACATTCTATATATAGTTCGGTATTTTGTTTTGATCTCATAGCCTATATTTTGATTCAATATCATCTGATAGACACGAAACAGTGTATATACTACACCAGAAAATACAAAAAAAAAAAAAAACGATAACTTCGTGAGAGAAATGCAGCCAATGAATGGATCCCCCACCTGCCTTGACCCCTTCCCGACCTTTGCCTTTTTAACCTTGCTCTCTCTCTCTCTCTCTCTCTCTCTCTCTCTCTCTCTGTCAGTGGCATAGGGCCCTCGATTGAACCAGAATCATCCCTTCCTTCCCCGGAGGGTTCAGTCTTTTTGAATCGTCTTGCTTCAGCCTGACGCTGGAAGAGGACACACTTGACCCAGCATCCAATTTCTGCGGTTCCTGGAAGACATGACCTTACCTTACCTTACAGACCTTACAGTTCGTTCGGGTTTTGCCCCAGGTCCCTCAGTGTGAGGCGCCTCTAATGTCTACCAGAGAGTTGCTAGTACATCTTCCGGTATATTTTGCATCTTCCAATCTTGGATGGTCTGGGATGCAGTTTAGATATTTGTCGAGCTTATTCTTAAACACATCTACGCTCACTCCTGATATATTCCTCAGATGAGCTGGCAACGCATTGAATAGACGCTGCATTATCGATGCTGGTGCGTAGTGGATTAATGTTCTGTGTGCTTTCCTTATTTTTCCTGGTATAGTTTTGGGCACTATTAATCTACCTCTGCTTGCTCTTTCTGATATTTTTAGTTCCATGATATTTTCTGTTATTCCTTCTATCTGTTTCCATGCCTGAATTATCATGTAGCGTCTCTTCTCCTTTCTAGACTATATAATTTTAAGGATTGTAGTCTTTCCCAGTAGTCTAGGTCCTTAACTTCTTCTATTCTAGCTGTAAAGGACCTTTGTACACTCTCTATTTGTGCAATATCCTTTTGATAGTGTGGGTACCATATCATATTGCAATATTCAAGTGGACTACGAACATATGTTTTATAAAGCATAATCATGTGTTCAGCTTTTCTTGTTTTGAAGTGCCGTAACAACATTTCCCAATTTTTGCTTTACATTTTGCCAACAGAATGGCTATTTTGATCATTGCATAACATGTTCCTATTCATCATCACACCAAGGTCTTTAACTGCTTCCTTATTTGTGATTGTCTCATTATTAGGTTCCCCCCCTATATGCATATAGCTTTCCTTCTCTGTCTCCATAATTTATTGATTCAAATTTATCAGAGTTAAATACCATCCTATTTACCTCTGCCCAATCATATACTTTGTTAAGGTCTCTTTGTAGAGCGTTCCTATCTTCATCACAAGTAATTTCTCTACTTATTCTTGTGTCATCTGCGAAACTACTCACTACCGAATCCTTAACATTACTGTCTATGTCTTCAATCATAATAACAAACAATATTGCAGCTAGCACCGTACCTTGTGGCACACCGGATATTACCTTGGTTTCATCCGATTTCTCATCGTTTGCAATAACTATCTGTTTTCTGTTGTGTAAAAATTCTTTTAACCATCTTCCTACTTTATCTACGATATTGTGTTTTCTAATTTTCTTTGCTATTATATTATGGTCTACTTTGTCAAAAGCTTTTGCAAAGTCTAGATAAACCACATCTGTTTTTCATTTTCTGCTTTTCATATTTTTGAATATGTTCTCACGGTGGACTAACAGTTGGGTTTGTGTACTTTTTCCGGGTACGAAACCGTGTTGTCCTATATTAAACAAATTATTTTTTATTAAATGTTTCATAATAGGTTTTTCTTCATTACCCTTTCATACACTTTCATAATATGTGATGTTAGACTCACAGGCCTATTAATTACTTGCCTCTAGTCTTGATCCACTTTTGAAAGTAGGGGTGATATATGCTAATTTGTGCTCATCATAAATCTTGCCTGTATCTACACTTTGTCTTAATAATATTGCAAGTGGCTTGCGATAGAATGAACTACTTTCTTTAACAAAATAGCAGGGACTCCATCCGGCCCTGCAGCAGCTCCATTTTTAATTTCATTAATTGCCTGCACAATATCAGCTTCATTAATTTCTATGTCAGCTAAATATTCACTATTTTTCGTCCCTTACTTCTATCATTATCTTCATTATCTATTCTAGGGGTGAATTCTCTCTTATATCGTTCTGCCAGTATGTTGCAAATTTCCTTTTTTCATTCGTTAATCTCCCTTCAATTCTCAGAGGGCCTATTTCTATTCTTCTTTTATTCATCTTCTTCGCATATGAGTATAATAGTTTGGGGTTTGGGGTTTTGCTTGATATTTAATAGGGTTTTTCTTCCAAGTCCCGTTTTTCATTTTCTTTGATTGTATAATCTTTTGTTCTGCATTTTCTATCTTACTTTTTAGTTCTATAACTTTCCATGCATTTTTTTCTTTTGCAAGACCTTTTTTCCACTTTCTGATTTTCTGGAACAAGATCCTTCTGTCTCTTGGTATGCATGAATGATGTTTACTTTTCTTCTTCGGTATATATTTATCCACTATTTTCTCCAATATTTTTATATAATATCTCCGTAGTTTTACCCTTATGTCATCACTTACGAAAATGTTATCCCAATCTTTGTTTAATTCTTCATTAATTTCTGACCATTTTATATTTTTACTGTAGAAGTTGTATTTTCCATATCCTTCCCACTTTTCATTTCTTGCTTATCTCTATTTTCACTTGCTTTGGAATGAACTGTTAACTTCTATGACATTATGATCTGAAATACTCGCATTATAAACTATTATTTCTTTAACATAATTCATCTCGTTCACAAATACTAGGTCTAAAGTATTTTCCTTTCTTGTTGGCAGGTGATTTATTTGTTGAATGTATTCTAGTAGCATATCTAATAGCTTTTCAAATTGCCTCTTATCTTCTGCACTACATTACTCTCTTTTTTATATGTATAAGTACAACCACAGTCTCCTATTCGTTCTTTCCATTCTACGAAAGGAAAGTTGAAGTCACCAGATAGGAGAATAGTCCAGTCCTTGTGATTTCTACATATATCATCCAATTTTTCAATATTAAGTCAAACTCTTTAGTATTAGGAGGTCTATATATTACTATGTTCATCAATTTTTCAGATTCAAATTCTACCGCTATAGTTCACATTCTGAGTTACTATATTTCTCATATAATTTTTCCTTGTTTTTTGTCTTTCCCATATATTGCGGTTCCCCCTTGATTCCTATTTTTTCTATCTGATCTATAAGTTTTGGAACCCTTTTATTTGATCATCATTCCCAGTCTCTTGGGAATACCAGGTGGTTCACTTATATTCATTATATCTATTTTCTTTTCATTTTGGGTTAGTTCTTCTAAGTACTCTATTTTTCTTTTTGAGTTACTCGTAACTAAACCCTGCGCATTCATCCACTATGATGGTTTGCGTGTTTTTCCCCCCTTGTCTCCTTTTATCATTTAATATTGGTATAATAAGGATTTTCCCATGTCTCTTTCCTGTTCTGGTATGTTGTTCTTTTTTTCATTTCCAGAAATTCTGACATTAAAAAATCCAACTTTTCCATAATATTTGATCTTCCTTCATCATAATTATTCATTTTGTGTCTGAATCTGCAATTTTCTCCGTTTCTGCAATATCCTCTTGCATAATAAATACAGTTATTATCTCTTGAGTAGAATTTCGGAGCTGATGCTTTGAAATTTTTTTGCTGACACCTCTGCATATCTCATTGGTGGTTTGCTTTTCTCTTTTACCTGATATTCTTGATTTCTCTCTTTATTTGTTTCTTTCTTATTTTGGATTTTATCTTACATTGGTTGGTTATTTATTTGATTATGATTCATGGCTAGCAGGGGTTCATATATTTGCATTTTTTGTCGAACTTACATCCTTTTCCTTCTTTTATGTTTTTACATTATTTTTGGATGCAGATAACTCTGCAATCATCCCCATATCCATCTAAGTATGCCACATTTACCATATATTTCATAGTTTTGACATATATTAGGATGTTTGTAGTAACATCTTTCTCCAAATCTGCATTCCCCTCTTTCAAAAGGTTGCAGATTTTGTCTTTCTTGTCTATTTTTTCCTCTTTCCCGTCATTGTGTAGATCTGGGTAGAGCCTCTTCAGGATTTGCTTTTCTGTTGTCATATCGTAATTTATTTCTTCGTAGGTATGCTGCTTTATTGCCTCATATGTAGTATCAATGAGTATCTCTGCATCCATACTATCTTGTTCTTGTTTTCCTTATTTTTTTTTCTGTCAGTTTCATTTTTGTTTACTTCTCTTCCGTTTTCCTCTTCTTCTTTTTCTTCTTCTTCTTCCTCTTCTTCTTCATCCTCAACTATTTGTACATTCAATCTTGAAGAAGAAGTCATATTCAGCCACCGTGAGACCATCCGAGGTCTTCTCCTCATCTTCGTGGAAGACATGGTGTGGCGGGATCACAAGCTAGAAAAAAAAACAAGTGCAAAATCCCCCCACATTAACCTAAACGATCCACCTGCCAAACCCAACCCTCAGTCACACTTTCTCTTAACACAACAATACAGCAGGACAATTGACCTACACCTATACAAAAACAAAACAAAAAAAGCAAAACACAAGTACCTACCAACACTCCAGATACTCCGGCTTTGCTGTGCTGTCTGCCGTCGAGGTCGCAGAAAAGACCAACCACAACCCCACCCGAACCACAAGCCACAACAAAAACAACACAACAATAAAAAAGGAACACAACAACAAAACAGGAAACAACACCAACACCAAAACCAACAAAAACACCCAAAGACCACAACCAACAACTCAACAACAAACAAGAAACACAGCCACAACCTAACAACACAGCAAACAACCAAGGAACACAACCACAACTTCACACATAACAACAAAAACTCAACACCACAACAAAAGACCAATGCACAAACAATTACCAACACAAAAAAACAACAACACAAAAAAGGCAACATACACACCCACTAACAACACCAACAACAACCCTCAACTACAACAACTCACATATAATAACAGGAACTCACATACAACTCAACAAAGACCTCACAGCATAACAACTCTTAAGCAACAAAATCAACTGATAAAACAACAACTAAACAACAAACAAAACACAACTTAGCTGACTTTCAATTCCTCCAATAAACTGCTGTCTAAACTAATTATCAACACCAGCTCTCACCAAAGAAAAAAAAAAAACTCAGAACTTTGATCTCTACCAGCAGACAACCCAGCCAGAACTCACTAACAGCCAATACAGTCGTTAACTATCCATACAGCAATTACACCCGCCCTCTCTCTCTCTCTCTCTCACACACACACACACACACACACACACAGAGACCCCCCCGTTGTCAAATGGAACTCCATAACTCCTCCATTAATGGGAGAAGTAGTCATATTCAGCCACCGTGACAGGGTTGCCATTTTGAGGAATTTCGTCTATTTGTGTGGCTTTCTAGTGATATCTGGCAACCCTCCGTGGCTTTTCCGACCACATGCCACAGCACTGAAGAAAAAAATTCTTAATTTTGCCTTTTTATGTTTTATTATGAAAATAAAGATATAAAACATATCCTGCTTATTTATACAAATGAATTTTATTGAAATCCTTTATTTTTCTTCGTCAAAAATACTTCATATTAAGCTAGTGACATGTAGTTTTCTAACATCACGGAAAATCATTCTACATCGGAAAATACGCATTCTAATAATTAAATCATAAAGCAAAAAAAATCAGATGAACTGCCTATGGTAACACTGCTGAAAGTCAATGTTGTGAAGAAAAAACGGCATCACTGCACGGTGACCGCGAGACCATCCGAGGTAATTCCTCCTCTTCTTCTGCAGCCCCGGAATTCGAAGGTGGCTCCAGTGTCCTCACGGACAGCTCCCAGGTGAGTCCACGGAGGGATGGCAGGTGTCTGAATGGGTCCTTTGTGCTTCTGGGGAGACAACAGCCACGTGTCGATCGAAGGTCTCTCTCTTTTTAAGCATTTGACCAAATGAGTCATTATTCAAGGGCACTTACGGGGATTCCAGAGAGAGAGAGAGAGAGCCCTCCCTCTCCCAGACCTGCTCCGCCCCTGAGTGAGAGCTTCACCGAGAGGACTCAAAGACAGAAGAACAGAGGGCGGAGGGAGGCAGGTCAATGATACCAGGCCCTTCATTGGTGGAGGGGAGCCACTGAAGGGCGGGGATGAACGGGAGACCTACCCGAGGAGGAGGAGGAATCCAGCGGACAAGATGGCGACTGGACGAGGTTGTGAGAGAGAGATTAAGAAGTCGTATGTATGTATGTAAGTTTATATATATATATAGATATATATATATATATCTATATATATATATCATATATATATATATATATATATATATATATTATAATAACCAAAATTTATATAGGATCGTGCGCGGGAGCCGACGAAATTATCATCAACTAGAAATTCCCCTTCAGTTAACATATATGAAAATGTATTAATTCTCAGGTAGAGCGAATTAGATATCAAAGGACATTTGTAGCTTAATGCGTATATATAAATAGTAATGGGGTGTTAACCACTACACGATACACTTATAAAATTACCTGATTCACTGAACAGGATACGGAATTCGCAATGAGTGAAATCGTACCACAACCATAAACCACAGCTCAGAAAATCAATTCAGGGTGAAAAATAGACACTTGGGAAAAATCACTTAGATTTAATACATAACGGGAAAAATCACTTAGATTTAACACATAACTCTTAAATCACACCCGAACCTCTATAATACAAAGATATGTGAATAAACACTCACGCTTAAATAACCACTATACGAATCCCAAACGCCCAACTAATAAAAGAAACCAAACACATTCAAACACAAAGGGAGTGGAGCCAGAAAGGAGGAGAAAGGCAAAAGAAAGAATATCCTTACCAATACACACTAATATTCCTAGCAACTTCCGTATGTACAACTCCACGTGTGGAGGACAAATCAGGGTGATATCAGATGCTATTCCAATCACAGAGCAGAATCCCAAAAAATATCACAAGGTGGCCGGCAAGTATCAAACTGTCCACTGAAGACGGCAACAGAAGAACATTTGCCGTGAGCTTTAATAAGTATAAATATTTTACCTTGGGACAGAGAGGTCCCCTTGGCTTTATAAACTGAATCAAAGGCGTTAAAGATAAATCCTGAAGCTGCAGACTGGGTGATCCAAAAGGTATGTAGGTGAATATTCTCCAGTCCATGTACATATGCAGAGGCCAAAAATCAGTACCTACGGTCAATCCAAACAGCGCCCAAGAGAAGGTTCAGGAAACAAATGGCTCATATAACCACCGAAGACTTCCATATCCCTTGTGGTCAACAAGAGCCAGGGGGGGGGGGGAAGAAGGCCATACACAGTGAAATCACCATATATGGAATTTGAAAAGAGGATTATGCAAAAACAAACAACAAGCCAAACACCGGAGAGTAGTAAAATAGCAATTACCATTCTTAACTAATTAACAGTTTAAAAATAATCTAATACATTATTCAAATATCATTAACTGGCAACAAGATGAGAATATATATATATATATATATATATATATATATATATATATATATATATATATATATATATATATATATATATATATATATATATATATATATATATATATATATAATATATATATATATGTATATATATATATACATACATATATGCACACAAGTCCTTACTTTAGCCTAAAGCCTTACTTGAGCAAAAACCCTGAATTCAGCCAAAAGCCTTACTTGAGCCTGAAACCTTACTATAGGAAAGAGTCTTACTTTAACAAAAGCTCTTAATTTAGCCAAAAGTCTAGTTTTTGCAAAAAATCTTACTTCCACAAAAATTATATAATATATATATATATATATATATATATACTATATATATATATATATATATGCATTCTGAATAATGCAATATCAAAACTTCCTTAGAATTCACACAAAACTCGGGTCACATGAGGCTTATGAATTTTAACACAATTACAAATATCCCCAAGCATGTAACTGCCCTGTTCGGATAATAATAACTAGAATTTCGTGAATTAAATCAGAATGATAAGAAAATTAATAATATGGACACCTATACAGTCACGATTCCCACCAATTTACTTAAATCGGCCTCACAGATCGAGGAGGTTTGCTTGTCATTAAAACTGATACTCCACACAAGGTGCAGTACCTGCATATCACTATTGGATGCACCTTCCATTCTGCTCCTTGACGACTTAAGGGTCGAGTTTGTACCTTTTAATTATTTTATTTTGCTCTATTCACCTACAATAAATTCCTTATAGGCTTCTGACTGTGGTTTCCTTAAAAGACCATCATTCGGAAAAGCATTTTCATCCAACCAGCCAATGGGCGAATGGTCTTTCGAAACCTTCCAGTCACTAACTAGCCAATGAGAGAAGGCGACAGATAAGAATTTTGTGGGTCTTGGCCTGCTCTGGTCGACGTCTTCTTGGAAACTGGAATTTGGGTGCAGTTTTTCTAAACGGCAGTGTTGTTGGGTAGTCAACCATTCCGAGCAGTCCTTTATCTTTTTATGGGGGAAAATTGAAGACTTGACTTATTTTCTGTGAGTGTGAAGGCACTTTTGGACCTATAAGTATTAAGACAGAGTACGCCACATAAACATCAGGATTTTCCCTTGTGTCGTTATAAAACAAGTGAGGGTGAAGGTTCTTCGTTAAGTTCTTCCGGTGAAGCTGGACACGAAAAAACGAAGGAGGTGGTTGCTGGGGGGGGGGGGAGTGTGGGTGTTATGGGGACGACACAGACAAGAAAGAAACACTTAAGGTAAGTAATGCTGAACACCTTTGGCTAATATCCTGTGGTATTCACCCAATTTAAAGGTTTGGATGGGCGTGGGGCATCATTGTGAGGGCAGAATCCCAGTAATTGTCGAGAATTAGAGTCCTATCTGGGTCCTATTTGGTATCTGCTATATCCTATGGTTTTTGTCTTATCAGAAGGCTTAGTATAAGGCGTTGATCACTGCGAAGGAAAAACCCAGTAATTGTCGAAAATTTAAGCCCTATTTGGGTCCTATTAGAGACTTATTTAGGTCCTTATTAGAATTCTATATGAATCCCTATCAAAGTCCTACAGTAATGACTGTTACTTGTTATTCCCAGGGTGGTTAGGGAGCAGTTAGCGGGCGGAGTTTCGTTGGCAAAAGCGAGCCCTTGGCACAGCTTATGGTTCCACATCGCCGCAGTATTCTGTTAATATCGAACAGTTTTCCGTTATTTCAGTTTACAACAGCAATTGGTGTCTCTACGTAATCATTAAATTAGATTAATTAAGTGCTGACCCAATTTTACCTGTTGTCAATTTAAGCTCGCTATAGGAATAGCAATTCTACAAGGAGGCTTCGTGAGTCTAGGATAGGCCGACCTTCACGATGGATCGCTTTTTTTATAGGTTGTAAAAGTCTCTCTCTCTCTCTCTCTCGTCTCTCTCTCTCTCTCTCTCTCTTCTCGATCGATCGATCGATCGATCGAAATAGCTTATATCCCTCTTACTGTTTTAATAATAACAATAATACCTTTATTCCACATATTAGTTTTGTTTAAAGTTCAACCTCGGCTGATTAAAGTAATATACACATAGATTTATATCTAAATATCCATTAAAAGTATTATACATAATCATTAGATACTCAAATATTAGCATTAAAACACATTATTAGTAGTAAAATAATTTTCCTAAACTGGTCAGAATTACAGTATATACAAAATTAGGATATAAATGTAACATTAAACATTTGGCTCCTAAATCCATGCGGTGTATCTGACAGGTGATTAAGAATGGTAATTGCTAGTTTACTACTCTCCGGTGTTTTGGCTTGTTGTTTTGTTTTTGCTAATCCTCTTTTCAAATTCCATATGGTGATTTCACTGGGTCCCTTGGCCTTCTAATCGCTCCCCCCCCACCCCCCCCCCCCCCCAAACCCCCGGCTCTTGTTGGCCACAAGGGATATGGAAGTCTTCGGTGGTTATATGAGCCATTTGTTTCCTGAACCTTCTCTTGGGCGCTGTTTGGATTGACCGTAGGTACTGATTTTTGGCCTCTGCATATGTACAGTTGGACACAGGTTTCCCTGGTACACCGTCTTGCGAGACTTCGAAAAATTACATGGTAACAGTGTTTACTGAGGGAGAATGGGGGGGGGGGGGGAGAACCCCTTCTCTGCTAACAAGAGTTCCACCAATAAGTTCTGGAGTTCTTTTGTTTTGGTGGGCGGAGTTATTAGGAATGGTTGGAGAAAGACACACACAACACACACACACACACACACGGAGTTAAAAAAATCTGAACAGTTTATATCGTTGTAATGAAGATTGTTGTCTCACTTGTAACATAAGTTTGTTATTAAGGTTCCATTTAACTTTCGGCCAAGACGTTGTCTTACAACCGTGTCATTATTATATATACGGTCATATTCATTACACAATACTTAAAATGGATCAACATTTTAAAGTTATATTGGTATTGCCGAAAATCACGAACATCATAACAGGATATTTTAATAACCTTATCACGTAAGCCAAGTTTGAAGCATGTTTGCAGTGCGTTTCCTCTCTCTCTCTCTCTCTCTCTCTCTCTCTCTATCTCTCTCTCTCTCTCTCTCTCTCTCTCTCTTATATTAGCTAACTTATAAATATATATCTCTCAGCTATACTAGCTAACTAGTGATAAGAAAACCCCTGCGCTCAGTATGCAGTCTTGATATGTCATTAGTGGGTATCAGGAGAGGATCAGTGACCCAATAATATCGAAGATTGCCCTTCCTGACAAAATACCCATAAGCATAACCATAGCAAAGAAATTTCTCATCTCTGATACTGTAATGTTCATAAACTCTTGTCCCCTTGAGTGTTCGCTGATATATTACCCCATTTCATAACTTGAAATTAACGATTGGATCTCTCTACAGTCAGTTTTCATTATAGAATCATTAAAAAATAAAAAAAATTAAAAAAAAACTTTATTCCTGATATCTATCATCAAAATCGAAGGTGTGCGGCAAAAAAATTATCGCCACAATCATTTGCCACACAGGATTAGCAGGTTTGACGTTTCTGACAAGCTCCTAGGCCACCCTTACCTCCCTTCCTCCGCGCAGTTCATACAAATGGAAGACGAGCAGTGCAAACGGCCAGCAAGACCTCTAATAAGGCACTAAGTAGTACAGAACCAATATCGATACCATAAGCTATGAAGGCGCACAAAATTAAAACTTTAAGACGTCACATGACGTAAACAACATGTGTGGGACGACTTCTGCAACACGTCATATGACGTGGTTGACCTTTTAAGGGTTAACTGTTGTTTTTTCTAGAATTATGTATGCACTGATATATTATAGACTATATATTTCGTTGACCTCAGGTGATAGGTGAAGTCATTTGGGCTTTCCTTATAGTGGCTGACATAAAGAGTATCATCTCTGAATTGACAGTTACCTTTTAAAATGTCCCACAGAGCATATGACCCCTATACTCAAAAACGACAACGACGGCCAAAAAATATGCCACATTTTTACTCTTGTTCATATAACTTATACATTGAAAATATCAGTAGGATATAAAGCATTACATTTCAAATAATGGAAACTATTTTAATAGACTCCAAGAAGCTAATAAGCGAAAATAAGTGGCGAAGTATCATATCTGTATCGGCCACACCACAGAGAACAAAGTATACAGGTAAGGCAATTTGCCAATACTTTTACCGACCTCACTGTATGAAAACAGTGCTCAGCGGGTCATTCAGTTCTATAATTCAATGCTGTTAACAAGAAACGGTGATTAGGAAGACATCAAAAACATGTGGGGCCTGAGTAAGTAGGAAAGTTTACTGCAATACTCTCAATATTGTATGGAGGCTTTATGCCATTTTTTTTAACAGATACTTTGAATATTATATCAAGAATATCATGGTTATAATAAAACTTGTTGTTATTAGTTTTATTACATATAATCAAATAACTAGTTGAGAACAAAATGAGAACATTTTAGGTCCTATTACAAAAATATAACATTTATATTATACAATCTAATACCTTGACCATCCACCCTCTCTCTGTCACTTCCCTCAATCTGCCGGGCATCGAATGAACAAGGTTGAACATTTGCTGCGGTCTCCGTCTACAAATTTTCCACTGAGAGGTGATGTGAGCCATGAGTTGCTGTGTTGTTCTCTCATGTTCCATTTTCCATGTGTTCACAATCTGGGCCCACACGTGTTCAATCACATTCATATCTGCTCCTTTGCTCGGCCATTCAAGAAGAAGCAGGTTATCCTGTCTGGCAAACCACTCTTGAACAACGTGAGCAGTGTGAACAGGATGGGCCCTGGTGGAAGGGAAAATTCCTTTCTCGTAACGAAGGCAAGAAGGAGGTTTGCAGAGACAGACGTCAAACATACTTAGCTGCTGTAAATCGTCCCTCGATACGGAACTCATCACCCATACCATGCACACACACCCAGCCCCATACGTTGCAGGTGACATGGCCGGATCGAACCACCTCAACGATGTTACGGGGTTCATATCTGAATGAGAGAAAAAAAATGGGGGTGTATAATATAAATCATATATATATATATTTCTCTGTAACTAAGATTCCTATAAGTACGAGATTTTGCTAGTGTAATGCACCGGTACCGAAATTTATGAGTAGCATGAATCACAAATTATAAAGAATAGACACTTGTCCTGTACGAAGAGGCCAAAGGCTCGATTAGCCAGAAATGGATATGAACACAACATTAAAAAAAAAATACTTCTCCTACCCTCTCCGTCCAACCCCCACTTCCACCCCCCTTCCTCTTCCTTCCCTCACCTCCCCTCCCCCTCCCTCCTCTCTCTCTCTGAATGTTACTTCAGTTTAAGTATATTTTGTACGATTTTTTTTTATTTATCAATCTATCTAATCTAATAATAATAATTTACATTGTTGTTTATATCTAACGATTCACTCGGTTGTTACCTGCCAGCAAGGCTGGCATTACGGTACGGTACGGCACAGTTGATATTTAGCCTATGTGTACGGTACGGAATTACGCAACGACAATTTTACCAAAGTACGGTACGGTATAGTTCAGGTACGGAAAAAATGTGCAAATTCCGTACCGTACTACCTTACCTTAGGCATGGATATATTACTTTTGGTCTCCGTTGAAAACAAGGGAACAATATTAATTATTTATTAATAATAATAACCAGTAATATAGCATCTTTTTGTGTTTTACTATTATTCTTAGCATCAGCAGCATCAGCAGTAGTAGTAGCTATTACTATTTTTATCTTAAGGTCAAATTGGTTTTTTTTTTCTTTAGTGACTATTGACTTGGGTAAGGAGTAAATGAATATAATTATTAGAGTGAGAGATATCTGCATGTATGGTGGAGATATCTCTCACTCTAGTAGAACGATAGATACTGTAATTGATGGTAAAGCTACTGTTATACTTGTGCTTGGTTACCTCCTTCGCAATCTTCATTAGGACTCAGGGCATCAGCCATATGCTTGTATTACGAAGGTGAAGAAGAGATGGCCGCCTAGGAACATAACTGTCGGCATGGTAGCAGAAATCCGTTTGTCACGCAACTTTTCAACTTTTTTTTTTTAGCAAAGAGAGAGCCCCCAATTGCCTACAGATTGGTTTGAATAGGTAACTGGTCACAGTTGCTCTATGTGTTACAAATAAAAATTGAGCATTTTTACCGGACATTCATTAGAGTTAAAGCCTTGATTATACCGAAAAATTATAGCAAAATCTCGTACTGATACCAGTCTTCATTACAGCGTTATTGACCAAAAACGTGACTGCACTGTCTGTGAAACCCACAGTAAGAGAGCTTTACCAATTACAAATAAACATTACCTTTTATATGAAATGTTTTTAATTATACGTTAACTGTAATTGCGGTTGTTTTTTTACTTATACTTAATGGTAATTGTAATTGTAACTGAAAAGTTCAAATAATAAAATACTTTATTTGAAATTGTTATCCTAGAGCAGCCCTCTTACTTTTCGTAAACTCATCTTAACCAAATGCAATAGAGATGTTTTGAGTCGCTACCCAATTTATTTATTATATTATGAAGGGAGAGTCTTAACAAGCCAGCTACCAATTCTAAAAATTGTTTTATTACATTTATTTCCTTTTTTTGTGCAAAAAGTTTTGTGAAAATTTTTTTCCAATATTTAAGTTTTGTATTTCAGTATTATTGAAGTTGTAATTGTAATTCGATAACAGGTCAGGTAATTATGATTCTAATTGTAATAGACATAAAGCAAACGTAATTACCCCTAACCAGCTTATTACTAAGATATGCGACCAATAGCTACTTCATACGAAATGGATGAGCATAAAACAAAAATAATGGGGAACAAAATAAAAAAATAAAAAAATTTTTATGTATACATGGGAGAAAACTGATTAGAAATTCAGCGATTTTTCCACTGCACATCGGCTTTTCTCGGGGCACCTGTGAATTGTTCAATCTTTAATAAATCGACTTTATCTTTCTCGGGATCTATGTGGTTCTGCACCCTTATTTGGCCAGGCAACCAATTCAAATCCTCTCTATCTTGAAACCATTCCTGGACTATTCTGGTCGTATGGATGGGGCAGCCGTCATGAATGAAAATGACAGGACTAGGTGGAAAGGGATAATTCCGCTGGTGAAGTGAAGGGAGGAAGAAATCCTGAAGAATTTTAACGTATTTTTTATTGGTGAAACCCTTCAGTCTAGGTGATATCACATATACCATGTAAGGAAATCCAGGCCCATACGTTTACTGTTACAAGCCACTCCTCGTCACTTCGTAAATGTTTCCTCGGTGGTATCTGAAGGAAAACAATCTAAATTTTTTACAATTTACGCGTTGCTTTCCGTAAAAGGGAAAATAATGATATATCGTTTGGTGAAATGTAATGCTAAGTAACAACCCCTGCATTAAGATAATGTTTATTCATCTATGAGGATTAATACTTGTTCGAAAGCTGATTAGTGGAATTCACGTTAAGAGAGGAACAGCACCACCTTTAGTAAACAGTGTTTCAAACAGACAATTAACAATGACAGTAATGACCTGAGATGTTGCAATGCCAGTAACAGCCAATGAATCAATCAGTCCCAGTAATCGTGTGATTTAATATATCACTTTGTTCGGTGATAACGATATCACTGCTACAGCACCTCTATTACACGCTAACAAGTTTGTCACCCAATCATGGCTAGACTGAGGTGTTGTATAAATTTTGATAGGGCTTCTGTCCTCTGCTAGTAGTATTCATTATAGTCTCCAAATGAACAGCAACATATTGTTCTCCGGGCACAGATCGTCGCTCTACAAGAAAGTGGGCTTTCAATGCGTGTTGTTGCACAGCGTCTTGACGTCTCCCCTACAACAGTAAATAAATGGAAAAGGAGGCACGCATAGACTGGGAAATTGACCGACTTTGGATAGCATTTATTTATTTCATTTATTTATTATTTTTTTAAACTATAAACCTTATAAACCCGTGAAATTATGAAACCTAAATTACAGTTGCCTTGGTCCTGTTGAACTCAAATAGTGATTCTTTCTCTTTACTTCCCAGAATACCAAATAGCGTTCCCATAAGTAAACAGGCTATAATTAATCTTGATTATCTAGGTATCTGCATGTTAATTACGTATTTCAGTTCGAAGACCTCCACCACGAATGACCACCCGTTAGGATAACGACGACATTCGACGAGCAGCATAAGAAGCTCCTTTTGCCAATACTATTACTATTTGTGAACGTCTGGCATTAAATGTTTAGGCTATGACGGTGCGAAGACGTCTGTATGAGGCAGGAATACCTCATAGAATTCCTGCCAAGAAGGAATTTCTCGGCATCGTGCTGATAGGCTTGCCTTCGTTCAACAGTTTGTGGGGGAGGATATGGAATTTTGGTCTCGAGTCGTATGCAGTGACGAAAGGTCTTTTACTAGCAGAAGTCACGGCAGAATACATAACTGAAGACCGAGTAATATAATGTGAGTCTAAAGTCATTAATAACAGTCAGACTATAATAATTATAAGCAAGGGTAATATTATAATCAAAAGATAATTTTGTCAATAACCATGTATTTTCCGCTAATTGAATTATATTGCCACGAGAAGTGTGAAAATAAAAATTCTTCATTAAAAAACCCCCATTAGTTCTACTATGGCCAGCTTTCAGGCATTAAGCAAATACATTATTAATGTTATGGTTAATCACGTAGGCAAACTTATAATACAGAGTACAGCCTGTTTACTGAATTAAAGAATATCATATCATAACGGACTGTTGCAGATCAAAGTTAATGATATTATAAGTATTAATCCTTGCAGATGAATAAACATTCTTAACTTATTGCAAGGGTTGTTACTTAGCATTTTATTTCCCCAAAAGATATAGAATTATATTCCCTATTATGAAAAGCAAAGCATAAATTGTTGAAAATTAGATTTTTTCCCTTCAGATACTACAGAAGAAATTTACGAGGTGACCAGGAATGGGCATGTCACAGTAAACGTGTGGGGCTGGATCTTCTTACATTATATGGCAGACAATCACCCGGAGGCTGAGTGAGGGGTTCACCTGGTGAAAAATCCATTGAAATTCTTCATGATTTCTAACTTCTTTCACTTCAACAGCGGAATTATTCCTCCCCACCTGCTCCTGTCATTTTCATTCACGACCGCTGCCCCATCCATACGGCCAGAATAGTCCAGGAATGGTTTCAAGGTCGAGAGGATCTGCAGTTGCTTGACTGGCCAAGTAAGGATACAGACATGAACCTCACTGAGAATATTTAGGCTAATTTGGTAAAATGTTGGGAGCCTGAGAGGGAGAGGAGACCAGATCAACTTATGAACCTCTGGGAACACAATGGAAACTCTTCCACAACCGACCACAGATCGTCAGAAAACCATGAATCTTCTATGCCCTAACCAGATTGCAAGAGGTGATCTAGAAGGAAGGTGCCTGGATTCTCACTAATATTGAAAATAAATGTAAAAATTGAGTGTGTGTATTTGGATTACCCCATGGCTTCCGTTGAACTTCCATGTCGTATGATGTAAAAAAAAAAAAAAAAAAAAAAATCGTAAACAGGACCTATGCATATCGTTTTAGCTCCAAGGTCATGATTATTATAATTTATTTATTAGAAAGGTGAATTTGATATTTTAAAGGAGTTCAATAACTAAAGGGAATTTCGCTATCCTGATTTTTTCTTAAAAAATTATCTAAAAAGAGAACCCTAGGACAATATCATCAAACTACATTTCTCCAAATAGCTCTTTCCACAATGGACAGGTAAATGACTGAAGGGGCTGTTTAACAATAAAGACGTCTGTCTCTTATCCTCACACGAATGATAATAAGAGCAAAAGGAATTTCTGTCCGTATGACATTAAAACGTGTATCACAATTAATATATTAGAAAATATAAGTCAAGTAGATATGTTTATCCATATCATGTAATAGTTATTGTAATGAACGGCGTGTAGGGAATAACCTCTACAGTATATTCAAGAGGGAATACAAACCCAACCATGAATACATGAAACCTCTGAATATCAACAATTGTTTATCATTGGTACAAACGAATTAAGTTTACCATATGGGAATGGTTTCCATTACATGTAGTGGAATTTTTCTGTCCTAGTAGTTTTCATTTTGATTCCTTAGTAAACGTCTAGTCTCTCTCTCTCTCTATCTCTCTCATATCTCTCCGCTCTCTCTCTCTCTCTCTCTCTCTCTCTCTCTCTCTCTCTCTCCTTTTCATTCTATATGTATTTACAAGAGAGAGTGAGTTTAACCCAATCCTTCTTCTTGCAAATGTTGTTGTATTCAGAAAATCGACAGTACAATATTATATATTAGGATAAACCACTAAAACACGCAAGCATTAAAGATAAACAAGAAAATATTTCAAGTGGAGCTTTTCGTTAGCCATACACTCTATCCAGGCCCACCTTACCCCTACCCCTACCCCTATTACCCCACCCATTTTCAGTTGTAGTCCAAAAGCCCAGGCCTGAGGACATCGTACAGCAAAAGCAAGAAGCTTGTCAGTTTGAATTACATTTTAGAATTCCAAAACCTGTAAGACGGCTTAACAACAAGAACTCTATCCCCGACACCACTCCCCCCGCCCCCCGAAAAAATATATATGCATATATTGGTTTAGTCAAGATTAAAGGGTGCATACTTAGTCGCAGTGGCAGTTTCTAGATGACATGTCACTTTAAAGTAGCTAATAGGAGGGGAGAGGAGAGGAGAGAGGAGCTAAGGTGTCGGACGCTTAAAACACGTTCACTGAGTTTTTTGGGTATGTTCAATGAAGTGTTGCTGCGCTTCTCTTTATAGCTTCCTATTATATTTATTGGGTAGAAAGCACTGCAAAACCCGATACTATAAACTTGGCTTACTGACAAGGTTTAAAATATCCTGTTATGATGTTCGTGATTCTCTCCAATACCAATATAAACTAGATTTTTTATCAATTTTAAGTACTGCGTAATGAATATGACCGAAATATAATAACAGACACGGTGGTAAGAGAACGACTTAGACGAAAGTTAAATGGAATCTTAATAAACAAACTTATATCAAAAGTGAGACAGTAATCTTGGTTACAGCGCTATACCCTGCCCAGATTTCTTTTTTTTTTTTTTATTCCGTGTGTGTGTGTGTGTGTGTTTCTCCAACCATGCCTAATGACTCCTCCTACTGAAATAATTCCAGAGCTTATTGGTGGAACTCTTGCTAAGAGAGGAAGAGTCCTCCCCCCATCCCCCTCAGTAACCACTGTTACCATATAATTTTTTGAAGTCCCTCAAGAAGGTGTACCAGGGAAACCTGTGTCCAACTGTACGTACATGAGCTTATAATACCAATGGAGTCAATTTGGGGTCAGGGGTGGACACGCCACCCAGAATAGTGGAGTCTATATGGGGTCAGGGTGGCCACGCCCCTTTTGGGGGTTTGGGGGGTTGCCCCGCCCCATTTTAGGCCTCACGTACGTACATGAGCTTATCAGGAGGGGGAGGGGGTAGCCACGCCCCTTGGGGGGGGCTAGAAAAGTGGAGTCTATATGGGGTTTTTCCTCTACTTTCAGCTATAATGATGATATCTTAACCTACAGTGTTCATTTTGCAAACAAGAATTTCCTAGGCTATTGTATTTAATTGACTGCATTTGCTATCCTAATTTACTCATTGAATAACAAACAATAAAAAGTACTGATAATAATAAAAGTCTTGGCCAAATGGTTTGTAAAAACCGACTGTCGACAACGCTTACTCCAGAGTTCAATTAATTTCAAAATACGTTCGTAGTAATAGACCACGTAACAAATGGAGCTTTACTGAGGAACATTCTTAATTCTCTGCTGTAGTATCTATCAATGGCTCTATATAAATGAAGAGATACTGCGCCTTTTTTCTGTTTTGTACGGTAACTTAAATGGTTCGACCCTGGCGAACTGTGAGCTGTACCTAATCGTCTTCATGGATGTAGTACTGAAACAACTTGGATCATCGAAATAGCTGCGGTAGAACTTGAAGCAATACATCATCTGTAACGAAAATTTTCTCTATTAGATACTTATTACGGGAAACAGGAGGCTCAATACGAGTAATATTCAATTATGAACATATACGTCTCCCATTAATAGAGCAACGGGACCTCATAATTCCTTTGAAGTTGCTATGAGGCGATGATAATCTCTCTCTGTGGTTTGTTATAATTAAAGAACTGAGCTGTTCTTAAGAATATCCTCAATACCCGCTCTTAAATGTTTCTTGTTCCCGTCCTGTGGTATTGAATACAATTTAAATTGACTACATGATCTGGATTCTGGACAAACTGACAAATTCCTTCATAGTTTCTCAAATCATTCTTAACCTCCCAAGTGTCGAGATGTGACAGGGTTTATTTCATCTAAATTTCACAGAACAGGACTGTCCAAGGAATGTATACAAACACGAGGCCACAAACAGAAAATGGAAGGTATTACTCTCTTTTAATCCTCACCAGTTTCTCCAAAAACGCATAGCCTACTATACCAACGAGTTGTTCCAGTCAAAACTTATTCCCAGCCTATTCCAAAGGATTTCTCAATGTACTGCATTCACCAACTTCAATCAAGTTGACCTGAGTAAGAGATCAGTCACTTTTGAAGACCTTTCCATATAGAAAATGATTATTCGTGAAGTCACATGCAAATCAGTCTGACAGTGATTTTGTTATCTGTACTTCGAAGGAGGCGGCGAAGACCTTGGAATTAGGCCTATGTCGATTTACTAAAGTTTTATTCTCTGACCAAACTAACAACCAGGTTATGACAACAAATACCCTCCTTCTTTCTGCCAGACATAAGGCTTATTTTCTGAAGAATAATAATAATAATAATAATAATAATAATAATAATAATAATAATAATAATAATAATAATAATAATAATAATAATAATAATAATAATAATAATAATAATAATAATGTGTGGCGCCGTGGCAGAGTGGGTTAGGTCGTCAATCGACAGGTTAAGCAACATTGGGCTGGTCAGTAGTTGGATGGGTGACCGCTCTCCTCGGCGTTGGATTCCTTGGGTAAATGATCTTTACCATAATTTCCTCAGTCTACTCAGCTGTAAATGAGTACTTATCCCTGATGGGGTAGGGTCCCCAGCTATGGGTTAAATAGCAAAAAACTCAGCAATGATGGAAGGAAATGAAGGCAATAAAACGGACAAGCGACGTAAATGGAACCTCTGGCAACAGAGGAGCTTCGTTGGGCAGCCAGGTATTCAACCCAATTGAAGGGGAAGACGGCCAGGTACTTGGAGGTCGTCATCCAGCAACTGACCACCACAACGACAGTAACCAACAGCCTGAGATTGGAGCTACAGAAGCAAACCAAAGGAATGAAATGGAAATGTAGACTCAAATAAGGAAATATGGAGATGCTACATCTGAAGCAACCGATGGAGAGAGGATATAGGGAGAAGGTTTGGTCAAATCTGGAATGAGAGGAATAACACCCCCCAAACAGAACAGAGGCTGGCAGACCAAATAAGAAACAAAGATAAAGAATTGCTCTCCCCAACAGAAAGAGGAGAACTGGAAAGGGAAATGTCACAAGAAAACGAATTACACGAAGACGAACTGAGAGACGATGCCACAGAAGACGACAGGGATGATGAGGTATCAAACAACGACACACGAAGAAACACCGAAGAAGTAACAGAGAGGACAGAATGGGTAGAAAAGATTAGACAATGGATGGAACCAGATACAGAGAGAACAAAGATCCCCTTCATGAAAGCCTACAACGCCAAGAAATTAAGGGAGAAAACAAGTGAGGTCAATGAAATAATGGGCATAATACACACCACCAGTATCACAGAAACAAATAAACTTGGCATATGCAGGAGCAAGATTAGTAGCAGAACTGATGGGGATACGAAACACCAACCACCACCCAGCAACAACCCAACCCAACATAAAAACCCAAACACCAACCTCCTTGGAAAAGGCGCCTGGAAAAGTAAATCATGGTGAGGAGATCTGACTTGAGTAAACTGAAAGAGATGGCAGAAAAAATGCTAAGAAGCAAGAAAATAAGGGAGGAACTCAACGAGAAATACAAAGTACTAGAGAGGGGAATAAACAACACAATAGAAGATGTAAAACAGAGGCTTAAGGCCAAAGCACATAAGATCCAACGGTACATGAACAGGAATAAGGGATACCAACAGAACAAACTATTCGGAACTAACCAGAAAAGACTATACAGCCAACTAAGAGGGGAACACAACCACCCAGAAATTCCTGAAGCCGAACCAAGTAAGAGACTGGGAAAACATATGGAGCAATCCGGTGTTAAGGAAGAAGAAACAGGGAGAATAAAACAAAGAATCACAGAGATCACGACAGACACAGTCAGACACCAACTAAAGAAAATGCCAAACTGGAAAGCCCCAGGTCCCGATGAAGTCCATGGATACTGGATCAAAAACTTCAAGGCCGTACACCCACGAATAGCATAACAACTCCAGCATTGTATCTCAAATCACCATACACCCAAATGGATGACCACAGGAAGGACATCCTTAGTACAAAAAGACAAGAGTAAGGGAAATATAGCCAGTAACTACAGGCTTATCACCTGCCTACCAATAATGTGGAAGTTACTAACAGGTATCATCAGTGAAAGGCTATACAACTACCTAGAGGAGACAAACACCATCCCCCACCAACAGAAAGGCTGCAGAAGGAAGTGTAGGGGCACAAAAGACCAGCTCCTGACAGACAAAATGGTAATGAAGAGCAGTAGGAGAAGGAAAACCAACCTAAGCATGGCATGGATAGACTATAAGAAAGCCTTCGACATGATACCACACACATGGCTAATAGAATGCCTGAAAATATATGGGGCAGAGGAAAACACCATCAGCTTCCTCAAAAATACAATGCGCAACTGGAATATAATACTTACAAGCTCTGGAATAAGACTAGCAGAGGTTAATATCAGGAGAGGATCTTCCAGGGCGACTCACTGTCCCCACTACTCTTCGTAGTAGCCATGATTCCCATGACAAAAGTACTACAGAAGATAGATGCCGGGTACCAACTCAAGACAAGAGGCAACAGAATCAACCATCTGATGTTCATGGACGACATCAAGCTGTATGGTAAGAGCATCAAGGAAAGAGATACCCTAATCAAGACTGTAAGGATTGTATCTGGGGACATCAGGATGGAGTTTGGAACAGAAAAATACGACTTAGTCAACATACAAAAGGGCAAAGTAACAAGAACTGAAGGGACTAGATACAAATACCTGGGAATAATGGAAGGAGGGGATATAAAACACCAAGAGATGAAGGACACGATCAGGAAAGAATATATGCAGAGACTCAAGGCGATACTCAAGTCAAAACTCAACGCCGCAAATATGATAAAAGCCATAAACACATGGGCAGTGCCAGTAATCAGATACAGCACAGGAATTGTGGAATGGACAAAGGCAGAACTCCGCAGCATAGATCAGGAAACATATGACAATACACAAAGCACTACACCCAAGAGCAAATACAGACAGACTATACATAACACGAAAGGAAGGAGGGAGAGGACTACTGAGCATAGAGGACTGCGTCAACATCGAGAACAGAGCACTGGGGCAATATCTGAAAACCAGTGAAGACGAGTGGCTAAAGAGTGCATGGGAAGAAGGACTATTAAAAGTAGACGAAGACCCAGAAATATACAGACACAGGAGAATGACAGACAGAACAGAGGACTGGCACAACAAACCAATGCACGGACAATACATGAGACAGACTAAAGAACTAGCCAGCAATGACCCGTGGCAATGGCTACAGAGGGGAGAGCTAAAGAAGGAAACTGAAGGAATGATAACAGTGGCACAAGATCAGGCCCTAAGAACCAAATATGTTCAAAGAACGATAGACGGAAATAACATCTCTCCCATATGTAGGAAGTGCAATACGAAAAATGAAACCATAAACCACATAGCAAGCGAATGTCCGGCACTTGCACAGAACTAGTACAAAAAGAGGCATGATTCAGTGGCAAAAGCCCTCCACTGGAGCCTGTGTAAGAAGCATCAGCTACCTTGCAGTAATAAGTGGTACGAACACCAACCTGAAGGAGTGATAGAAAACGATCACGCAAAGATCCTCTGGGACTATGGTATCAGAACAGATAGGGTGATACGTGCAAATAGACCAGACATGACGTTGATTGACAAAATCAAGAGGAAAGTATCACTCATTGATGTCACAATACCATGGGACACCAGAGTTGAAGAGAAAGAGAGAGAAAAAATGGATAAGTATCAAGATCTGAAAATAGAAATAAGAAGGATATGGGATATGCCAGTGGAAATCGTACCCATAATCATAGGAGCACTAGGCACGATCCCAAGATCCCTGAAAAGGAATCTAGAAAAACTAGAGGCTGAAGTAGCTCCAGGACTCATGCAGAAGAGTGTGATCCTAGAAACGGCGCACATAGTAAGAAAAGTGATGTACTCCTAAGGAGGCAGGATGCAACCCGGAACCCCACACTATAAATACCACCCAGTCGAGGTTGGACTGTGATAGAGCAAACAAAAAAATAAATAAATAAATAATAATAATAATAATAATAATAATAATAATAATAATAATAATAATAATAACACTGAGATGCTGTCATAACAACGACATACTGGGAGCCTCTGGTCACTATATAGCTTTGGTCTATCAAGCAACGAATGGCAGAGTAAAAACCATACTAATTACCGCTAGAAACCAGTTGACATCCTACCTAGTTCATGTTGCATAAACAGGCATTGTGGACAAATGAGAAGCACAGGATGGATAACTACATAAAATATATTTAGCACGGCAAATCCACTATGGGTTTCACAGACAGTGCAAGCACGTTTTTTGGCAATAATTCTGTAATGAACACTCTTATCAATACGAGTGTATTACACCCAGTGCCGTAATTTATAAGATTACCACGAATCACTAATTGTAAAGAATAAAGACACCTGTCCTTGTACTACAAAGAGGCAAAAACTCGATTAGCCAGAAATGGATTCGAACACAACATTAAAGAGCTCCGCCTACCCTCTCCCCCCACCTTCCTCCGTCTTCCTTCCCTCACCTTCCCTTCTCTCACTCTCTCTCTCTGAAAGTTGCTTCAGTTTAAACTTTTGTATTTTTTTCTATCTATATATCTAACGAAGTCGGTTGTTAGCTGCCAGTTGACTGATTTATTTATGCATCGATCAGCTCATTTCTCTCTCTCTCTCTCTTGTGGTTAGTTACCTTCTTCGTAATCCACATTTGGGCTCAGGGTATCAGCAATATAGTACTTGTAATACGAAGGTGAAGAAGAGTGGACACCACTGAACCTAACTGTCGGCATGGTTGCAGAAATGCGTTTGTCACGCAACTTTTAAAACTTTTTTAGCCATAAGAAAGCCGCTAATTGCCTTCAGATTGGTTTGAATAGGTAACTGGTTATAGTTACTCTGTGTTACAAATAAAAATTGAGTATTTCTACCGGACATTCATTAGAGTTAAAGCCTTGATTATACCGACGCACATATTTTTACGTCATGAATGTTTATTTTGGGTATAGATAGAATAAAATACAAGATAAAGTTAAACTGAAGCAAATTTCACAGAGAGAGAGAGAGAGAGAGAGAAGACGGAGGGGGGTGGCGGTGGAGGTGGGGGGAGAGGGCAGGCGGAGCTCTTTACTGTTGTGTTCGTATCCATTTCTGGAAAATCGAGTATTTGCCTCTTAGTACAGGGACAAGTGTCTTTATTCTTTACGATTAGGGATTCATGATACTCTTATAAATTACGGCACTGGGTGTAATACACTATAGCAAAATCTCGTACTGATATGAGTGTTCATTACAGAGTTATTGCCAAAAAACGTGCTTGAAATCTGGGTTTAACAAGAAGGTTCCTGACCCTGTCATTGTATATTTAAGATTCTGGTAAAAAAAAAAATTCAGACAATTCCTGTGTAAATCTGTTGACCTATTCCTACATACATATTCATGCATTGACACTAAGCATGCATAAGGCCTACAGTAACCGTAGTGTTTACGGGAAAAATGGTTTTTTGACCGAATGCAAAATATTTTTGCAAACTCATCTCCAACCTTGAGCGACCGACAGGATATTTTTTACCTTCTAACTAAACGAAATAGTGTGCCGTTTCACCAACGGAGATTAAAAATATGCTATATTTTATCAGAAATTATTTTTCTGCACTGTTTAACACGTTCGATATTTATTTTTTGCGTTTTCATTCTCATAAATAAATCATCAATATCCTATCCTAAAATTCCTGCATCTTTAACTCGACGCGAAATACCTTTGTCAGACCTTTTTTAGGCTCCTCCCTAGGGCTGTCCTAACCACAACACACCCTCCCCCCACCCCACGAGAACAGCAGCAACAACTGCAACAACAACAACAGTTTAACGGCTTACTCCCCGAGTAGGAGAACATGATAAACTTACCGAGTTCAGTTGTCGACTCCTGTCATGAATGTTGAATAGCATTTAACCTCGACGTCAGCTGACGTACTTAGGTTCCAAGTGGTTCCTCCTCCTCCCCCTCCTCCTCCTCCTCCTCAGTCGTTGTTGTTGTTCCTCCTCCTCCTCCTCCTCCTTCTCAGCCGTTTTGGTACAAACTGAAGTCGTTTCAGAACATCCATAAAGCCAACTTGACACAAAACCGGTTCGTCTCCTTAAAAGCAATTTAAACGATAAAAACTGATTTCTTCAAACAATTACGAGTTTCTTAATAGGAAATGTCATCTTTGCATCATATAGATAGGCACTTGTTTTGAAATTCTCTTAATTACTCAATCACAGATTTGAATGACTTGACATTTCGTCATAATTCCTATAAAACAAAAACTACCTCAGATATACAGCGTTGATTTCGAAATTATTAATCTCAAAAGGATGTCATCGATTTACTTAAAAATTTCTCGATTTACTTACCGATTATCGATACTATTGACTACAAAACAAGATACTATATCAACTCTTTTTAGCTTTGCAAATGGTTCCTAGAGGCGGACTGACGACAATGCTTCTTCCGGAGACGAATTTCTCACGACCGCTGATTCTTTCAAGACGATGAATTGGCAATAATAGAGCGCGTATCAGGTTTCACTTTGTTGTGGGACATTCTCTCTCTCTCTCTCTCTCTCTCTCTCTCTCTCTCTCTCTCTCTCTCTCTCTCTCTCTCTCTCTTTGTGTTAAGGGACTGGCTTTACCGATTTATTAAATTTTCTATTTGGATTTGGCGTCAGTCATCGATTCTGTCATGTTCAGTAATCGAATGACTTGAATTATCTATCTAATAATAATAATAATAATAATAATAATAATAATAATAATAATAATAATAATCATACTATAATGGGCGTAATGTCTGTCTTTCTGTCTGTCTGTCTGCTGTCTGTCATTCAATCACAGCCAAACGGCTGGTCAGATAGGCATGAAACTTGGCAGGGTTTGTAATGGGGTTTCATCCAACCTACCCCCCTTCTTTGTAGGGGGTGGGGGTGAGAAGGGATTCCCTGAAACGGAGCTGTTCCTGGCCGTGAAACGAGGCTGGTTATTCCCGTAAACTTAGTTACTATACGATTTTTCATACATAATTTCTGTACAATTTCCCCGGAGAAAGTCGCGAATAAATATTTCAGCTCGGACACAATAAAAGATGAAAATTATCATCTATATCCGCAAGATTTTTTGAATAACTTAAATCTATCGGGACTGCCAGTGCACAAAATAACGTTGAAGTACTGCCCGGTAATGTTGCTTCGGAATTTCGATCCTGCCAATGGACATAATAAAAAGGAAACTGACAAGTTCCTACTTTCTACTCTTTTTTGGAAGACACAGGATCATAAGAGCATTTATCAGTAGCCATAACGCACTGACAAACAAGTTGCGTCTTTTCAGTAACATAATGAAAAGACAGATACTTTATTATTCGTATCACCGTTCAAAGTAATTGACAAAGAAACGAACCAATCAAGATCCCTGTTCCATTAAATGAAAGTCACCGACAAGAGAGAGAGAGAGAGAGAGAGAGAGAGAGAGAGAGAGAGAGAGCCATTTAACGGCATTAATGCACTACTATTTTATAATTTTATCTTGCTACCGAAAAATGAGAGAAAGAAAGAGAGAGGAGATAATTTGTGATTTGAGAACTAAGTAATCCGATAATCCCATCACCGTCTTCGTTACTTGACTTACATTGAGAGAGAGAGAGAGAGAGAGAGAGAGAGAGAGAGAGAGAGAGAGAGAGAGAGAGAGAGAGAATCATTAAAAGAGGGTAAACAATAATGAATACGAACTTTACGTTCATTGATCGTCCCTTCACTTACTTTGAGAGAGAGAGGAGAGAGAGAGAGAGACTGAGGAGTGAGAGGAGAGGGAGAGATGAGAGAGAGAGAGAGAGAGACTATCATTAAAAGAGGGGAAACAGCTATGAATAAGAATTTCTCTGCGTTCAGTGATCGTCCCTTGAATTACATTACGAGAGAGAGAGAGACTATTCGTGTAATCGCCCTTATTTTTAATATTGCTGAACAAATCGTACATATAAATTTTTCACTTCTGCGCCCATATTTTATCACCCATCGTTGATGGGTAAGTTTGCTAGTAATAATAATAATGACTTGTCTCAACTGTCTTCGTGGATGTACTGCAACGACATGACTTGATTCGAAATGGCCCTGAAGTGAAGCTAGTCTGTAAAAAAATTATTAGATAAATAAAAATCTACATTAATTACATATAATGAAAAAAAATGTTTGATGCAAATAATTATAGATGGGCATGAAACTAAAAGCGAATTGTATCAGTTAATTCCTCAGGTTATATATGTAATCTTTGGGACACTAAGATAGGCCTAAAACTACAATGGAATTGTACCAGTCAATTCCTCAAGTACTATATAAGCTTCTGAACAATAGCACATTTTATACAATTTAGGCAGAAGGCCTATGACAAGGTCATTCAGCGTCGACAGAAAAATTGAGAGCGAAAAGATCTGACAGGACCTGCACTATGAAACAATGATTACAATTGGGTTAAGGAACGTAAGATGGAAGAAAGAGAATATAAATGGAGGTACAGCAAAAGGAATGAAAGGGGTTGCAGGTTGGGAATCTTAAGTTATGCCTTCCGTGCACCGGGCATGAGGAGGTGCACTTACGGTACAAACCCCTAACGGGTGCTTTGGGGGACATGAAAATCAATGAAATTCTCTCTCTCAAAACAACACTTGAATGGCGTCGTGTAGCGTCACATCAGAAATGCCATTCAATAATGCCCAAATGCGACCGATTTATTATTCAGTTATTACCAGTTCCTGATATTGAACGAACCTGACAGATTCTAAGAGACTGGTGAGCAGCGCCTCATTTCCTTCTTAAAATGCCTTTATGTGGCATTTTTTAAATCCATTGCTACAGTAAAGACTTAACAGCTTTTATTTTTATTATCCAATATAATGAAATGAAACTCTGTACGACAGCATTTCACGCTCAAAAAACAAAACTACGTTAATGATCAAACACACTCGATAGTCAAACATTTCAAAGGTCTTTCTCCGTCACACATCATTCTCCAATGAACTTTAGGAATAGCTATGTATTAAATAACTCTGCTGCATTGACGAATTATCCGAAATACCACCGTTAACTTATATTAAAAATGTGAGAACTTCATATTCTGAGGCGTGATGAGAGAGGAGGAGGAATGACGACCTCGGGCCATTCTCATTTTGCTGGAAACCTCTTCATACCGTTTGGTGGGGGGGCGATGACCCCGTCATTCCACTCACTCGTGTGATGTCGAAACAATGGGCCTCATTTTTTTCACTGTTAAGATGTCCTCTAAAGTTTACAGTGGTTTTTATTAGTGGACACACGTTTTTCGAGTTCCGACTTCCGTGATCGTGCCTAAAAATGACTGGAATGACTGACTAGCTATACGTGAACGGTTATGCCATGTACTTGGAAAAAAAAGAACGTAGTCTATTGAATTCAGATTTTAAAAGGCCCCCAATAAGCAGTCAGCGTAAGCTAAAATTCCAGTTGGGTTCTCTTACGAAGTGTATCACGAAAACTAAATCTTGACTGATACAATAGAAATCCACTCATATTTAACGCTGGCTCGTGCATTCGTTCTAGGTATCGGAATTGCCGCACCTCCCACCCTACTCCCTAAATAAAAAACTAACTCACCAGCTACTTACAACAAATTCATTTCCTTTCATGGACAACAATTCTGGTAAAATGGCGTAAAACTTTATTTTACAGCTTCTGTGTAGTACTCGTGTCGTAGTCTGGTCACCTTCCTGACTTGCAGGTAATCAAGATGAATAAAAACTCGTTTGATGTTATATACTCTTCCGTAAACAAAGACCCAACTCCTGAAAATAATACACCCTACACCACCAGATTTCCCTAAATAACAATGCACTACAATGAATCTATAAAATATTAATTTGTATATATTTCATCAACTTGATGAAATATATACACACAGCACATTTCGCAACCATTTTTCTTGGTAAATGCTTTACTGAAACAACAATCGCAAAATTTACCACGAATTCACCACCTGAAAATATAAATAAAAGCTTCAATGGTGGCAAACATAATACAATTCTTCCTAAATAAATAACATCACAGTTGCCACAGAAGGAACTTTAGATAACAGCAAAGATCCAAGATGGAGGAGGGACACTTAAACCACGATTGCCAAAGCTTAAAAAATGCAACGGTTTCATGACTGACTTCAACAAATACCTCTCATTACCTGGTCAGCATCAATTGCACTTTGGTTCAAAATAATTATGTTTAAGTCAAGGAATACTCCCTGTAAGGAATTGCTATTAATACGACAAAATTCTTACCAATTATTAAAAGTACCAAGTCAAAGACCAGGCTGCAGTTTTAAAAGACAAATCACAAAACTGCAACGCAATTAACATTCCAAAGTAATGAACTGGGCACATATTACAAAGCTTGCTCTTAACCGCACATTAACAGAAGTACTTTTATTCTCCTACTTTTTTTAAGGCAGTACCCAACCCTGCAGGACAACCTGTATTGCAAGTTGATGTCGTGTATTGCAAGTTGATGTCGCGTATTACAACTTGATGTCTAGTATTGCAAGTTCATGTCTTTTATTGCAAGTTAATGTCGTATATTGCAATTTAAGTCGTATATTGCAAGTTAAAGTCGTGTATTGCAAGTTGATGTCGTGTATTGAAAGTTAATGTCTTGCAAAGCAAGTTAATGTCTTGTATTGCAAGTTAATGTCTTCTATTGCAACTTGATGTCTTGTATTGCAAGTTAATGTCGTATATTGCAAGTTAATGTTTTGTATTGCAACTTGATGTCTTGTATTGCAAGTTAAAGTCGTGTATTGCAAGTTAATGTCTTGTATTGCAAGATAATGTCGTGTATTGCAAGTTGATGTCTTGTATTGCAAGTTGATGTCTTGTATTGCAAGTTGATGTCGTATATTGCAAGTTAGTCTTATATTGCAACTTGATGTCTTGTATTGCAAGTTAAAGTCGGGTATTGCAAGTTAAAGTCTTGTATTGAAGGTTAATGTCGTGTATTGCAAGTTGATGTCTTGTATTGCAAGTTAATGTCTTGTATTGCAAGTTAATATCTTGTATTGCAACTTGATGTCTTGTATTGAAAGATAATGTCGTGCATTGCAAGTTAATGTTGTGTATTGCAAGTTAAGTAATTATATCACACCAGAAAGCCTTACATATCCAGTAATGATTACGTGACTTTAAACCTTCTTAATCTCACTACTTGAACACTTGGCACCAAATTGCCAATGGTGCCATTACAAAATGAAATACGGCACAGAAACCAAATACCTTCGGTGCCCAGAGTCACGTGGGATGTACATGACATCAAAATAATAATTACTTTTTTCCAAAACCTTCAAGTTTTGGTGGTAGCCATTAACACTTACAAGTCCAGCTCGTCTCGAGCGAGACAGAAAATAATAATAATAATAATAATAACAATAATAATAATAATATAATAATAATAAGAATAATAATTAATAATAATATAAATAATATAATAATAATAATAATAATAATTAATTAACCTGTCAAGTTACTAGACGTAACTATGGCGGTGAACTTTGTCGGAAACTAGACTTAGGTTAATTATCACAGGATTCGTCTTAATACGTTGATTAACGTCAGATTTTTCCTTTACGTGACGACCACTAAACTGAAACAATACGTGCTAGACCGTTTATATTCCCAAAAAACAATGTTTTCAAATTTTGACAGACCGAAAAAGTGTCATTTGAACTGTTTCCAGTGTTTTAACTGAGAGAGAGAGAGAGAGAGAGAGAGAGAGAGAGAGAGAGAGAGAGAGAGAGAGAGAGAGAGAGAGAGAGAGAGAGATTTAAAGTCGAAGAAATCCCGCTACGATCTTCTTCGAAATCCCGAGCTACTGAAACAAACAGGTGGGAGTGGCAGAGGTTCCGAGCTGTCAAACTAATGCCAAAAAGCTTAAGTTTAACGTGCGCTTGCGCACTTTCGTATAAAAGTTCCCATGCCTATTGGCTCCTACGTAACATCTATATATGGATCCTACCCACCGAGAAATGGGGCAATAAAATGATGCTATATACAAGCGTCTTTATGTCCTGTTGGTAAACAGGCAATGGCCCAGTAGTCAAGGTTGTTCCCCTATTTAAGCAGACTGCTGCGAGATGATTATTCAGCATGTAGTTAGTCTAGTCACCTTACGGACTGATAGATAAATTAAGTTAATTGGTGATATACTGGTACAGCGAGTACATGGCTGTTGATTACCGATGTTTGACCAAATTGGGCAGCTGCAAAAAAAACCCCTGATTTTCGTGGATTTTTAGAGACAAATAATGATACTTGACGGTAGTTTAATCTCCCACCTAAAATTAAGACGAAAGCTCTGCTATGGACCCTACACCACAAATACGCCCGAGGTCCTCAGAATCTACAAAAATTCTCCACAAGTCAGTTTCTCAAAAACGTATAGTTACTACAAGGGCCGCCCAGCTTCTACAGTCTTAAAGGCCTACAGAAAAACTTGGCACAAGTGCCAAAATTCCCTATTCCGTACCCACAATACCCCCTTTCCATGACAGTCTTAAGATTCCCGATGGTCATTCCAACCTACAATTCCTACAATATCAAGAATAATTTCCATGGCAGTCTTCATTAAGATTCCCGATAGTCATTCTAACCTTCAACAGCAAGAATATGATCCAAGAAACTCCATAGTCTTACCAGTTCTTAGCTCTTGTTTAGGAAGGAAACCGACCGTCCTGTCAGCTGTCACTATTCACTACACTGAGCCTTCCACTGTCAGGGAAGGAATTACTTTGGCCAATCAGAGGCCTCCACTATACACGACGTTTCTATCGCCCTCTCTCATTGACTCAAAGCTTCGGTTTTTGGCAAAGCGTCTTTGCAAACAGTTTCCATTGGCTGGTGGATTGAGAGCCGGTTTTCACAAAGTATTTCTATGGGGACTGTTCTCCTTTGATGTCTAACATATATATAAATGGTTTATGAACGTGTAAGCACATACACGAACAATAAAAGGTCAGTTAATAATCGGATAATTGTAGAAAGGAAAGATAGAATAACAAGAAAAGAGATAACAATGTAATCTGAAAATCCCAAACCAGCCATATCCCAAATATACGAAATGTCCATAAATGTATATTTAGATTTAAATCTGCTTCTATATGTCTTTATATGCCAATGCTCATTTGCAATTGCACGTAATTTAACACAGTTATACCCACACATACACACACATATATACATACATGTATACCATGCCAGCTTCTTAGAGTGTGAGGCCATCGTGGGATTATAACCAGAAAACAAAAAAGTATTTGGAAGGAGACTCGAGTGTCTGGGCGAATTTTACTTCGGATTTGGTCGTTGTTATAAAAACCATCTCTAATATTTTCTTGCAGGGAAAGTGAGTTCTTGAAAACTACGGAGGAATTCTATACAGGGCTTCCAATTCCTTAAAAGTATCACCTTCATTGACAATGGAAGACATAGTAGATCCATTTCGTCTACTGTTCTTAGACATTGCGTATCAATCTACACGCACACAAACAGACACACTCAGACAGTTAGCCAAAGTGATTGCATGTGATTTTATCATATATTACTGGAACGATATTTAATTTAAAAAACCAGGAACCAAAATATCCAATAAATACTTGAATATTTGCAAACTTAAAAATCTCTTTTGACCAAAAGGCTTGGACCTCTGGACTTGGCTTTACCAACACAGGCGTATTCTGAAGCTAGAGCAGGGGTCAATATTGAAATAACTTGGTCTAAACCATAGATATTTCTTCATTTCATTCCTAACCGCCTCTTCCAATCAGGCGGTAGCCAGCCATGCTCCTATCCGAAATCAGGACTTATATAGTATCATCTGTTGGTTGTCTTGGGATTCTATGGTCGTATTCTGGTCGTTAAATTAGGAAATATACCTCTAGCAAATCGAAATCAGAAGGCAGAGAACTTGTGCTATCGGTGTCGTTAGTATACCAATATCTCTCTCTCAATTTTATTTTCCAAGTCTGGTCTCCAGAGGTTTGTTTGGATAGTCAGGTCTGTAGATCCTGAGGCAATCACAAGGCTGGAATGAAGACGATCTGGTTCAGAAATGAGAGGCAGCAGCAGCCATCTTGAATCAAACTGTCTTTATTCTTCTCGTTAAGATCGTGGATACAAAATGCAGTTGCAAAGCTCGGTACCTCTTTGCTTATCCATTATAAGAGGAGATGCTTACGTAAACTAATGAAAGACAAAAACTACACACACATTCTTAACACCCTTCCCACCATGGGAGTTGTCCCAAGCTCCTATCAAAAATAAATACAATCATGTCTCATGGTGTAAAATAATATAAACTAATCCTCATTGAGTTCACAATTACCCATAAGTAAGTAACCTTATTCTCAATGGTCTACTTCACAAATCAAGTAAAGTAGGAGTCCCGTCACCTCTTCAGTCAACCTGAAAATAAAAGTATATAAATTACTCATTAGCAAACCATTTGACAAAATTAATACAACTGTACTATATCTACATAGTTTAATCTTGTGATGAAAACTGTGAACCTCAAAATTAAACTATACAAATGCACACAGGGACAAGACTGGGAAGTTTTAAAAAATGGTGGAGAAAATATCTAAAAAATTCAGTGACCTCAGATAGTCCAGGATCACATCAGTCCCTCTCGAAGTTTCACACACAAAAAAGACCTTGTTTGTGCAACATTTCGCCCGTTTCTATATTGTGGCTGCCACCTGCTGGCAGATATTAATTCATCCATTAGATAAAAAACAAAAGTCACCCACGGAACTCCCAAAATGACATTTGTAATGCGTGCTACTGACACTGACAGGTTATTAGTAATGTGGTTTTATTTACGACGCTTTTGTCCGGAAACTGCGAACACAATCAACTGCTGAGAAGGAGAGAGAGAGAGAGAAAGAGAGAGAGACCACCAAAAGGAAACTCTTGGGAAAAAAGCATAGAACTGAAGTCTACGATTGAATATTTCATGCGACAGACTTTGCAAATAGATTTACGAGAGATTGGGTCTATATAGTCGCAGGCAGAAAGGTCAGTGCTTCTTTTTTGGGGGCTCCATCTGTAGGAAATCCGCTCATTTTCGGTGCCCCGTTTCCTCTGCCGCTTTCGCCAGAGAGAGCAATGTGGTGCCACAACTTCCCCAAGTCTCCTTGTGGATATATTACAGTGCCATCGGTTCGAAAATCTGACTTCAACCGGTAGTTTCTAGTAGCAGTTTCTGATCGTGAACTTCGGAATAATCAGAGGGTGTTTCATGACGTTCTCCCGAAGGGCCTGAGGCTTCTTCCTCTCCCTCCGGTATCTTGGGGGGGAGCTCCCTGTGTAGTCTTGGCTGTGTAAGTCCTCACGGAGCCCCCTAAAACAAGTGACTTGAGCGAACGAACCACCTTATAAGTGGAAATGAGTGTAGTGACAATACAAATCGCAAAGGTGTAGTTTCTTGTGTGTGTTCTCTACACCAATGAAAAGAGTGTAGTGAATGCAACTCTCAAAGGTATAGTTCTTTTAGTGTGTTCTCTGCACCAGTGAAAAATAGTGTAGTGAATGCAACTCTCAAAGAAGTAGTTCCTTTAGTGGCTTCTCTACACCAGTGGAATGAAGTGTAGTGACTACAACTCTCAAAGGTGTAGTTCCTTGTGTGCTATCTAGTGTGTTCTCTACACCAGAGGAAAAATGTCTTGCAACAGAAATCAGAAAGTGGTTTGGTGGCGAAAATGCGTCGCCCAAAGGACCACTCAATAAACACCTAAGGAAACGCAAGAAGTCTATCTAGAAAGTATAAAGGGTAATAATCCCCAAAAAGTGAAGTGAAATCGCAAAGTCATGTTTCAGTGAAGACTTTGAGAGACAGTGCTGAAGCGTATGGTGGTATTTCTGTGTGCTTGAGCTTTTGAAAGAACCTGTCCAGACAGAAGAAGAGCTCTTAGAGGAACAACCTGTCCAGAATTTCTGCATCCCTGTAAGTACCGTGATGATTTCCCTGTTCAGAATTTCTTTATCCTGAATGTCAACTTTCAACTCGAGTTCATGACTGTGAATGCCAGGGTGAAGTCTCTGTTTACGAAATGACTTGGTGATATGATATTGTCTAATCAAGGGTTCAGGTCAAATCTTGACCTGATAACGTGAGAATTTCTGAGTGGCTGAATCCAGTTGCTGAATAATTCCCTTTGTGCTTCTTCCATGACACGTATATACATACATACATATGTAGCCACATACACACACTTATGTACAGTTATTTCCCATTCTAAACTTCCTTAAAAGAAGAAGAAATCTTGCTGAGCCGCTACCTTTTCAGGGCAGTACAAATAGGGGATCTTTCCTAGAGATAGTGAGTGACACCCCCCTCCCCCCACCCCACAAAGGTCACCCACTCTTTTGACCTGGTATGGATCCACTAATAATGATCTGCCCCCATCCCCACCCCCAAGATATACTAGCCCTAAATAACGACCCCAGAAACCCCATGGGGATCACTAACTAGGAAAGATCCCCTCGGGAGAAGGTTCTGCAGAGGAGGCAAAATTCACTTGAGGTCAGGCGGTGCATAGATATATAGATAGACCTGGAGATGTCTTCTTCCAGAAGATTCCTTGAGAACTGCAGTGGCAGTCTCTTGAACAGTAGTGTGGCACCCTCTTGAACAGTAGTGGGTGGCAGTCTCTTGAACAGTAGTGGGTGGCACCCTCTTGAACAGTAGTGGATGGCAGCCTCTTGAACAGTAGTGGGTAGCAGACTCTTGAACAGTAGTGGAAAGTTTTTTTTTTTTTTTTTTTTGTTTTTTTTTTTTTTTTTTTTTTGCATTTTCGTTCTTTTTACACAATTTTCTGAGTTTTTCCTTTTCTTTTTTTCTCTAATTTTCTGAGTTTTCTTTATCTTTTTCTCTAATTTTCTGAGTTTTTTGCCTTTTCCCCGTATTCCCGCTGGTATATCACTGAAATATTGAAATGAGTATGTGACTGATAGAAAGTCTGAGAAAATCACAGCTGTTCTAAAGCAAAATCCAACTATAATTTGATTTGCCTCCCAACAAGGCACCTGCCTGGATGGATCTGCAGATATATATATATATAGATATATATATATATATAATATATATATAGATATATATATATATATATATATATATATATATATATATATATATATGTATATTATATATATATATAAATATAGATATATACTATATATATATATATATATACATGATATATATATATATATATATATATATATATATATATATATTATATATATAGAAAATATGTTTCACTTTCCTTACCCTTTGAGAGATACAAATTAAAGCTCTCTCTCTCCTTCTTTTTCGTGTCAAAGCGAGTGTTTGTATCTCCATAGCATGTATCATATTCGTCAGAGAGAGAGAGAGAGAGAGAGAGAGAGAGAGAGAGAGAGAGAGAGGAGAGAGCAAGAAAGAAAAGTACTCTACAACTTTTTTTTTAACTTTTTGTCCATATGTATATATATATATATACATCTGACTAATTTTCAAAGTATTTGGTTAGACGTAACAGATACTAAAAATCTTTATGATCAGCCAGGAGAATTTCCTTCATAAATCTTCTATTCTAATGTTGTTATATGTTGTATAAGTTAAATTAGCAATGTTGTATTCTCCATCAATAATTAATAGACGCTATTTGTATAATTAGGATAATAATCGTTGCATTAAACTCCTCAATGGGTCTAGAGATGAAGAGCGCTTCTCTAGGGGAAGTGATTGGACAGAACACGGCATTCTCAACCTTCTGGCTTTATGAATAAGAGTGTAATTCCCTTCTGCGCTTGAGGGAGGAAATCGTTATCAAGGATTCTCTCTCTCTCTCTCTCTCTCTCTCTCTCTCTCTCTCTCTCTCTCTCTCGATCTCCTCCTCTCTCGTGCTCTCTCTCTCTCTCTCTCTGTGCGGTTTATACACAACTTTGCTTTCTGTATTTTAACAATGTAACCTTCAATGGCGAGTGGATCTGAATAAAAACTACACATGACCTTTGACACACATTCTTTTGTTTCCAATACACCTTCTTTTGAAGCTGGGTGGTTATATTATATACAAATCTAAGTCTTTATATTCCTTTAGAATTAATTAGTCAGTTGAAAGCTCTTTGCTTCGAAGACCATTTTCAGTTTTTTTCTAAAAGAAAATTGTTCAGATGACTTTGTTCGTTCGTCCGCACTTTTTCTTCTCACCGTCTTTGTCTCGTATTCCTCCTGTTGTGCCTTTCAAACCTTTTCTATTCCTCCTGTTGCGCCTTTCAAACCTTTTCTATTCCTCCTGATATGCTTTGAAACCTTTTCTATTCCTATCAATTTCAACCCTGAATGACGACCTCGTCATGGGTTCTACCGCCTGCCTGGTCTTTGGCCTCATAATAATAATAATAATAATAATAATAATAATAATAATAATAATAATAATAATAATAATAATAATAATAAAACAGAAGTCTCGAAAGTCATCAGCTGAATTGTATTCATTACAAAATCAGCCAAAGAAAACTCATTATTATTTCTCTTTTCCTTTCACTATCTTCATCATCATCATCATTAATTGCATTTTCATCACTGTAAATATTACATACATCATTGAACCATAGCCTATAATAATATAATAATATAATAAACAATAATATCACTGACAATAGATTATTGAAGATTCGCAAAAATAAGACAATCAGTGAGGGCAATGCCATAATCGAGATTGTTTACATCCTGTCACTCTGGTTAGGCGTCAACATTAGCCAATTAAAAAGCAGAACTAGAAATTACTACGTTCTCATTGTCTGAGCGACGTCCAGTAGCCACGCCACCCCAGACGGACGGAACGCATCCGGGAATGTTTGTTTACACAAAGTAGCTGTCAAGTTTTCTATGCCATCAGCCAATCAAAACGCAGCTTCAGAAGTTGCTACATTCTCATTGGCTGAGCGACATCCAGTAGTCAGGCCCCGTGAATACTCTTTACAAGACTGTGGTGGTGAACTGCTATTTGATAAGTTTCGAAGTTTTACATTTCAAACTGTTGCACTTTATGAACTAACTTTATTGCAATGCTTAATGATGTATGCATAATATAATATACATATATGCTACTTAAAGATGTATACATATATACGTATGTACAGAATCACTTTAGTCACTTTTTGCCAGATATACGGAATTCTGGCAACCTCAATAACTTCTCGGAATTACTAATATATATTTATAACTGTCCCTCTTTCTCTCCTCGTGCTTACAGTCGATTCTATGTGTTTTGTTATATGTAATTTGATTCAGCATTTATTTCTCCTTATTTCTGTTTATATGATTATAACTCCCATCGTGTCAATAAGATATGAAACACGAATATGAAACATGAAGAGTTTCGCACTGAACTGATTTCCACTTGACCAGGTAATGGAGACCTTTGAGCAACTAAGACTTCCAAGGTAAATTGGACCTTATTGGATAATTCCATACAGCTGCTTTCTTTCTCTCTTTTCCTCTGTTGAGTTACGCCTTTGTAACGGCTACACTTTCTGAACGATTTTATACGGAATTTCTTTTGATGTTTGACGCTCTCTCTCTCTCTCTCTCTCTCTCTCTCTCTCTCTCTCTCTCTCTCTCTCTCTCTGTGGGTGAGAGTTGCAGCTGTTGGCTGGTTGTAGGTGGGAATTGGGTGGGCTGTACGTAGAGGGTTGTTTACAAAAATACATTTACATACATACATACATACATACATACATACGCATTGGTGCCCAGGGAGCATTGTGAGTCAAAGTCCTTGAAATATTATTATCATCATATATTTTTTTTTCTCTCTCTATCACAGTCCTCCAATTCGACTGGGTGATATTTATAGTGTGGGGTTCCGAGTTGCATCCTGCCTCCTTAGGAGTCCATCACTTTTCTTACTATGTGTGCCGTTTCTAGGATCACACTCTTCTGCATGAGTCCTGGAGCTACTTCAGCCTCTAGTTTTTCTAGATTCCTTTTCAGGGATCTTGGGATCGTGCCTAGTGCTCCTATGATTATGGGTACGATTTCCACTGGCATATCCCATATCTTTCTTATTTCTATTTTCAGATCTTGATACTTATCCATTTTTTCCCTCTCTTTCTCTTCAACTCTGTTGTCCCATGGTATTGCGACATCAATGAGTGATACTTTCTTCTTGACTTTGTCAATCAACGTCATGTCTGGTCTGTTTGCACGTATCACCCTATCCGTTCTGATACCATAGTCCCATAGGATCTTTGCGTGATCGTTTTCTATCACTCCCTCAGGTTGGTGTTCGTACCATTTACTACTGCAAGGTAGCTGATGTTTCTTGCACAGGCTCCAGTGGAGGGCTTTTGCCACTGAATCATGCCTCTTTTTGTACTGGTTCTGTGCAAGTGCCTGGCATTAGTTTGCTATGTGGTTTATGGTTTCATTTTTCGTATTGCACTTCCTACATATGGGAGAGATGTTATTTCCGTCTATCGTTCTTTGAACATATCTGGTTCTTAGGGCCTGATCTTGTGCCGCTATTATCATTCCTTCAGTTTCCTTCTTTAGCTCTCCCCTCTGTAGCCATTGCCATGTGTCATCGCTGGCTAGTTCTTTAGTCTGCCTCATGTATTGTCCATGCATTGGTTTGTTGTGCCAGTCCTCTGTTCTGTCTGTCATTCTCCTGTCTCTGTATATTTGTGGGTCTTCGTCTACTTTTATTAGTCCTTCTTCCCATGCACTCTTTAGCCACTCGTCTTCACTGGTTTTCAGATATTGCCACAGTGCTCTGTTCTCGATGTTGACGCAGTCCTCTATACTTAGTAGTTCTCTCCCTCCTTCCTTTCGTGTTATGTATAGTCTGTCCGTATTTGCTCTTGGGTGTAGTGCTTTGTGTATTGTCATTTGTTTCCTGGTTTTCTGATCAATGCTGCGGAGTTCTGCCTTCGTCCATTCCACTATTCCTGCGCTGTATCTGATTACTGGCACTGCCCATGTGTTTATGGCTTTTATCATATTTCCGGCGTTGAGTTTTGACTTGAGTATCGCCTTGAGTCTCTGCATATATTCTTTCCTGATCGTCTCCTTCATCTCTTGGTGTTTTATATCTCCTCCTTCCGTTATTCCCAGGTATTTGTATCCTGTCTCATCTATGTGTTTGATGTTGCTCCCATCTGGTAGCTTTATCCCTTCAGTTCTTGTTACTTTGCCTTTTTGTATGTTGACTAAGGCGCATTTTTCTATTCCAAACTCCATCCTGATGTCCCCAGATACAATCCTTACAGTCTGGATTAGGGTATCTATTTCCTTGATGCTCTTACCATACAGCTTGATGTCGTCCATGAACATCAGATGGTTGATTTTGTTGCCTCTTTTCTTGAGTTGGTACCCGGCATCCATCTTCTGTAGTACTTTTGTCATGGGAATCATGGCTACTACGAAGAGTAGTGGGGACAGTGAGTCGCCCTGGAAGATCCCTCTCCTGATATTAACCTCTGCTAGTCTTATTCCAGAGCTTGTAAGTATTCCGTTGTTATATTCCAGTTGCGCATTGTATTTTTGAGGAAGCTGATGTTTTCCTCTGCCCCATATATTTTCAGGCATTCTATCAGCCATGTGAGTGGTATCATGTCGAAGGCTTTCTTATAGTCTATCCATGCCATGCTTAGGTTGGTTTTCCTTCTCCTACTGTTCTTCATTACCATTTTGTCTATCACGAGCTGGTCTTTTGTGCCCCTACACTTCCTTCTGCAGCCTTTCTGTTGGTGGGGGATGGTGTTTGTCTCCTCTAGGTAGTTGTATAGCCTTTCACTGATGATACCTGTTAGTAACTTCCTCATTATTGGTAGGCAGGTGATAGGCCTGTAGTTACTGGCTATATTTCCCTTACTCTTGTCTTTTTGTACTAAGGATGTTCTTCTTGTGGTCATCCATTTGGGTGCATGGTGATTTGAGATACAATGCTGGAGTTGTTCTGCTATTCGTGGGTGTAGGGCCTTGAAGTTTTTGAGCCAGTATCCATGGACTTCATCGGGACCTGGGGCATTTTCTTTAGTTGGTGTCTGACTGTGTCTGTCGTGATGTCTGTGAATCTTTGTTTTATTCTCCCTGTTTCTTCTTCCTTGACTTCCTGGAGCCATGTTGCATGTTTGTTGTGTGATACCGGATTGCTCCATATGTTTTCCCAGAGTCTCTTACTTGGTTCGGCTTCAGGAATTTCTGGGTGGTTGTCTTCCCCTCTTAGTTGGCTGTATAGTCTTTTCTGGTTGGTTCCGAATAGTTTGTTCTGTTGGTATCCCTTATTCCTGTTCATGTACCGTTGGATCTTATGTGCTTTGGCCTTAAGCCTCTGTTTTACATCTTCTATTGTGTTGTTTAGTCCCCTCTCTTGTACTTTGTATTTCTCGTTGAGTTCCTTTCTTGTTTTCTTGCTTCTTAGCCTTTTTTCTGTCATCTCTTTCAGTTTACTCAAGTCGGATCTCATCACCATGATTTGCTTTTCCAGGCGCCTTTTCCAGGGAGGTTGCTGTTTTGGTTTCTGTTGGGTTGGTTGTGCTGGTGGTGTTGGTGTTCGAATCCCCATCAGTTCTGCTACTAATCTTGCTCCTGCATATGCCAAGTTATTTGTTTCTGTGATACTGGTGTTGTGTATTATGCCCATTATTTCATTGACCTCACTTGTTTTCTCCCTTAATTTCTTGATGTTGTAATCTTTTATGGAGGGGATCTTTGTTCTCTCTGTATCTGGCTCCATCCATTGTCTAATCTTATTATTATTATTATTATTATTATTATTATTATTATTATTATTATTATTATTATTATTATTATTATTATTACGTTAAGTGTAAACTTGGAAGAAGTAGAAGGAAATAACAACTTACAATGAGAGAGAGAGAGAGAGAGAGAGAGAGAGAGAGAGAGAGAGAGAGTTTATCAATGTCATCAGTGGCGAGTGTGAAGTATTTAAGACCAGCAGCAGCCGACGAGGAGGAGGAGGAGTTGAATTGTCAAAAGGTTCCTGACTCTCACCAGTCATTCATTGTCGTACCTGGATTTTAGAATAAAGATAATATCCTCTGATAAAAACCCCTTCGAATTAATACACGGCCATCATACACAGCAGCAGCCTCTCGTGACTGGTTATTCAACCCCATGTTCCACATCCACATGAATATCACCCATGTCTATACAAGTATCAGACATATTATCAACCATGAACCCCGTGTTAGTATCAGTATGGTTCTAGGACATTTGTGTTCGGGACAATAGCTTTCGATACTCTTAGAAAATAAAAGGGATCAAGAACAATTGCAGAAACCAAACGCCGATGTCGTCAGGAGTCTATGATGCTCAAGGGTGTGTCAAAGACTGAGACAAATGCTAGATTGGTGAAAGTTGTGGGCATTTAGAGACACATTGCAGCTTCCCATTGCTGAGCACACTTAGGAGGATTCTGATCATGCCCTTGACTTCTTCAGGGGAGGCCGAGTTATATACATACAAGAGTGCGGAGACAGGACCACTACGAGGAGGTCACTTTGAATGACAGACACCTCTGAGGGGAATACTGGGGGCATTCTGAACGATTTACTCTTGAGTGAAGAGCTTCACAAAAGGGCCAAGGTTTAAGAACTTAAGAAATGCGTAGTGCAGTCTTCTTCGATCTGATAATGCAGAGAACCATCCTTCCTCGCCCGTTTCAGAGTCTGATCAACAAACTACTTTTTTTTTTTTTTTTTTTTTTTTTTTTTTTTTTTTTATCAAACGACCCTCAAATATTTCGGGCAAAAGCAGAAGACCAACCTCGAAGATCACACAGAGAATTCTGGAGAGGAATAAGACCCAGTGACTCGGCCGCATATTTTAACCTTGTTCGTCAATTTTTGTTTGTGTTCATTTCTAGTTCTTCAACAATGTTGTGTCTCTCATTTAGGTAGTGATCAAATCCACAGAAGGATGGACGAAAGCTCTAAGCATTGTCAGTGTTTCTACAAATATATTCCGTCTTGGAAAACAAGAATATTACTGTGGATCTTTTTAGAGCGGATTCTGACAATAAAATGCGAATCCCCCATAGTGGAAATTGGAAAAAAAAATTGAAAAACCCAAAACATGAAAAAATATTAATTCAATTTTATTCGTTTGTTTTAAAATATCTTGTGAATATTTCTTTACTAAATACCGTCAATAAAAAAAAATCTGAGGAAACGATGGCAGACAAATAGACTGACAACGATCGACAAATACTTCCATCTCGCAATATTAAGTCTCCTCCAACCTGGACAATGATAATGATGACAGATCTCTGCAAGACCCAACAATAATAATAATAATAATAATAAATAATAATAATAATAATAATAATAATAATAATAATGCTAAGAGGAGGCAATAATCGCAAAAGTACTGAATCATCAAAATCAGTGATGATATGATTTGAAAATCAGTCACAAAACATAAAATGGAATATACACATTCCCCCACCCCCTTCTCTCTCTCTCTCTCTCTCTCTCTCTCTCTCTCTCTCTCTCTCTCTCTCTCTCTCTCTCTCTCTCATAAAAGGTCACCTACCGCAGCCAATCTACTTCAATAAGAAGCTGAGGATGAGTCCTGTGGAATGAAGGGGCAGAAATAGGACTCAAAACAAAGACTTTAAAAAAAAAGTTTGAATGCGCCGTCATCACCTTCTCAAATAATTCGTCACAAACCCTATGGGATGTGGCGCTTACAGTTCAATTTTTTTTCTTTTTTTCGGTTCACGACGTCGGGTTTCTAAACATAGAAGTCTAGAAATAAAAGCATAATGTAGGGCACAGTTATTCATAAGGGCCCAACGAAGAAAAAGACGTTTAGGAGAAACGGTGAACCTCTGTGAATCTGCAACGGTGCCCTTTTCAACGCAAAAAGAGGAAAAAGTCTGTTTTCCGTAACAGTTAGGGAGGGAGGGAGGGAGGGGAAAACATGGATAAAGAGAGGAGGGAGAGTCAATTCATATATTTGTGGAGGGGATAAAATCTGTATTGACAACTGCATCAATGCACTGCAGTTTGCGTCAAAGTAACTCGTCAACTTTCGTTGCAAAAGGCGTTTCAAGTCTTTAGATTAATTCTAGTTTTGTCTCCTGACCACTTTTCAAAAGATATGTATGGGAGATATTTTTTTCCCATTTCGCAATTTGAAACTTAAAAATAAAATAAAAATATTCCTGCACAGAATTGAATTTGCTGGAAATGCTTTTACAATGTTCTAACGCGTAAAAAAAAAAAAAAAAAAAAAATCCAGAGATCATTGATGTCTCTCTGTCAATATTAAACCTTCCCCGATTCCAGAATCACAGCTGCAAACAATAGTATCGTCCATAAACAACTCCGAGAGAAACAACTCCGAGAGACCAGAGAGAGAGAGAGAGAGAGAGAGAGAGAGAGAGAGAGAGATTGTTGGACAGTTCATGTCATGGTGGTTGTATAAAATCCTGAATGATTATTATGACGGTGTGTCCATTCGATATCCTCACTCCACGAAAAAGTCAAATGAGACGAGCTTTGCTAAGCAATGGAGAGATCGAAGGGTGTTTATTCCCTTGCTATGGGACAATCTTTTCTTGAAAGTGTATTTATAAATACAGCATCTAAACACGTATTTCATATTCAAATAGTAGCTACTAGCCATCTCCGACTATGGACCCTCATGAACAAGAAGGTTTCTATCTCCTTCCCAATGTCTTACCATCCTCACCATCTATCTGTCTATCTAACCAGCTAGTCCGTCCCAACACTACTTCCAAATGAAGCGCTCTCATGCCCTCTGTTCCTTAATCTAATTCTATTTCACTCTTCCCTGACAATCACATGCAGTAATTCATAGGTTCCACTTGAGCGAATCTTTCGGTAAATGGACCTCACGAAGAAATGGTGAGCTGAAACGTCAATTTTGAAAAAGGAATAGGTTTGATTTTCCACATTATGGATATCACTAAATTCGTCTTTTCCTTTCACTATCATTTCTCACTCGTAGGTAGTTCCTGTTTGTACGACTTTATTTGCCTTAGTGGGTTCAACTGGTGATGGATAGGACATAGATGGAACCAGGGGAGATCCTACAAAGGACCTTTTACAGAGTTGGTACCAGCGCCCCGCCGCATAGTCAACTTTTTTAAAAATATATTTTTTAAAAGAAACCCATTCGTCTTGTGTTCGAAATCAATTCGAGTGCTTCTGTATAAAAGGACCACTTTGTGGGGCATTGCCTTCTTCTTCTTCTTCTTCTTCTTAAGCAGTTTCCAAGGATAAAGACACTGCGCTCAAATGAAAGGACGCAAAAGGAACGAACACGGGCAGACCTATGAGAGAGAGGACCTTCTCACAAATCATCTATATTCACGGCCAGTATAAAAGTAGTCAGTCGGCGACGTCCTGTCCAGATGGTAATGACAACAACAGACGCAGTCCTTTCCAAGGGAATGGAGATTCGTGTCCATACGAAGGACAAAGGGAAAGAGTCAGTTTCTCAGACATTTATGGTGCATTATATTGGAGGGTCGTGTGCCGTACTTGCTTGGTGTTTCTGCGTCGTCACCTTACTGAACGGCCCCCATGTTTGTTGTCTGTGAGGCCTTGGGACTTGTCTGTGGAAACCTAAAAGCAAATTTTCAAGCTTTGAAATGTATTGTTGAGTCAAAACCACTTTTAGGTTTATCTTTATGGCAAACATGATCGTGCTCCTTCAATTTTGTCTACACACACACACACACACAGAAAGAGAGAGAGAGAGAGAGAGAGAGAGAGACCTTACCTTACAGACCTTACATCTTGTTCGGGTTGCCCCAGGTCCCTCAGTGTGAGGCACCTCTAATGTCTACCAGAGAGTTGCTAGTACATCTTCCGGTATATTTTGCATCTTCCAATCTTGGATGGTCTGGGATGCAGTTTAGATATTTGTCGAGCTTATTCTTAAACACATCTACGCTCACTCCTGATATATTCCTCAGATGAGCTGGCAACGCATTGAATAGACGCTGCATTATCGATGCTGGTGCGTAGTGGATTAATGTCCTGTGTGCTTTCCTTATTTTTCCTGGTATAGTTTTGGGCACTATTAATCTACCTCTGCTTGCTCTTTCTGATATTTTTAGTTCCATGATATTTTCTGCTATTCCTTCTATCTGTTTCCATGCCTGAATTATCATGTAGCGTTCTCTTCTCCTTTCTAGACTATATAATTTTAAGGATTGTAGTCTTTCCCAGTAGTCAAGGTCTTTAACTTCTTCTATTCTAGCTGTAAAGGACCTTTGTACACTCTCTATTTGTGCAATATCCTTTTGATAGTGTGGGTACCATATCATATTGCAATATTCAAGTGGACTACGAACATATGTTTTATAAAGCATAATCATGTGTTCAGCTTTTCTTGTTTTGAAGTGCCGTAACAACATTCCCATTTTTGCTTTACATTTTGCCAACAGAATTGCTATTTGATCATTGCATAACATGTTCCTATTCATCATCACACCAAGGTCTTTAACTGCTTCCTTATTTGTGATTGTCTCATTATTAGGTCCCCTATATGCATATAGCTTTCTTTCTCTGTCTCCATAATTTATTGATTCAAATTTATCAGAGTTAAATACCATCCTATTTACCTCTGCCCAATCATATACTTTGTTAAGGTCTCTTTGTAGAGCGTTCCTATCTTCATCACAAGTAATTTCTCTACTTATTCTTGTGTCATCTGCGAAACTACTCACTACCGAATCCTTAACATTACTGTCTATGTCTTCAATCATAATAACAAACAGTATTGCAGCTAACACCGTACCTTGTGGCACACCGGATATTACCTTGGCTTCATCCGATTCTCGTCGTTTGCAATAACTATCTGTTTTCTGTTGTGTAAAAATTCTTTTAACCATCTTCCTACTTTATCCACGATATTGTGTTTTCTAATTTTCTTCGCTAATATATTATGGTCTACTTTGTCAAAAGCTTTTGCAAAGTCTAAATAAACCACATCTGTTTCATTTCCGCTTTTCATATTTTTGAATATGTTCTCACGGTGGACTAACAGTTGGGTTTGTGTACTTTTTCCGGGTACGAAACCATGTTGTCCTTTATTAAACAAATTATTTTTTATTAAATGTTTCATAATATTTTTCTTCATTACCCTTTCATACACTTTCATAATATGTGATGTTAGACTCACAGGCCTATAATTACTTGCCTCTAGTCTTGATCCACTTTTGAAAGTAGGGGTAATATATGCTAATTTGTGCTCATCATAAATCTTGCCTGTATCTACACTTTGTCTTAATAATATTGCAAGTGGCTTTGTGATAGAATGAACTACTTTCTTTAACAAAATAGCAGGCACTCCATCAGGCCCTGCAGCAGCTCCATTTTTAATTTCATTAATAGCCTACACAATATCAGCTTCATTAATATCTATGTCAGCTAAATATTCACTATTTTCATCCCTTACTTCTATATCATTATCTTCATTATCTATTCTAGGGGTGAATTCTCTCTTATATCGTTCTGCCAATATGTTGCAAATTTCCTTTTTTTCATTCGTTAATCTCCCTTCAATTCTTAGAGGGCCTATTTCTATTCTTCTTTTATTCATCTTCTTCGCATATGAGTATAATAGTTTGGGTTTGGGATTTTGCTTGATATTTAAAAGGGTTTTTTCTTCCAAGTCCCGTTTTTCATTTTCTTTTGATTGTATAATCTTTTGTTCTGCATTTTCTATCTTACTTTTTAGTTCTATAACTTTCCATGCATTTTTTTCTTTTGCAAGACCTTTTTTCCACTTTCTGATTTTCTGGAACAAGATCCTTCTGTCTCTTGGTATGCATGACTGATGTTTACTTTTCTTCTTCGGTATATATTTATCCACTATTTTCTCTAATATTTTATATAATATCTCCGTATTTACCTTTATGTCATCACTTACGAAAATGTTATCCCAATCTTTGTTTAATTCTTCATTTATTTCTGACCATTTTATATTTTTACTGTAGAAGTTGTATTTTCCATATCCTTCCCACTTTTTCATTTCTTGCTTATCTCTGTTTTCACTTGCTTTGGAATGGACTGTTAATTCTATGACATTATGGTCTGAAATACTCGCATTATAAACTATTATTTCTTTAACATAATTCATCTCGTTCACAAATACTAGGTCTAAAGTATTTTCCTTTCTTGTTGGCAGGTGATTTATTTGTTGAATGTTGTATTCTAGTAGCATATCTAATAGCTTTTCGAATTGCCTCTTATCTTCTGCACTACTATTACTCTCTTTTTTATATGTATAAGTACATCCACAATCTCCTATTCGTTCTTTCCAGTCTACGAAAGGAAAGTTGAAGTCTCCAGATAGGAGAATAGTCCAGTCCTTGTGATTTCTACATATATCATCCAATTTTTCTATTATTAAGTCAAACTCTTTAGTATTAGGAGGTCTATATATTACTATGTTCATTAATTTTTCAGATTCAAATTCTACCGCTATTAGTTCACATTCTGAGTTACTATATTTCTCATATATTTTTCCTTGTTTTTTGTCTTTCCCATATATTGCGGTTCCCCCTTGATTCCTATTTTTTCTATCTGATCTATAAGTTTGGAACCCTTTTATTTGATCATCATTCCCAGTCTCTTGGGAATACCAGGTTTCACTTATATTCATTATATCTATTTTCTTTTCAATTTGGGTTAGTTCTTCTAAGTACTCTATTTTTCTTTTTGAGTTACTCGTAACTAAACCCTGCGCATTCATCACTATGATGGTTTGCGTGTTTTCTCCTTCATTTAATATTGGTAGTAATAAGGATTTTCCCATGTCTCTTTCCTGTTCTGGTATGTTGTTCTTTTTTTCATTTCCAGAAATTCTGACATTAAAAAATCCAACTTTTCCATAATATTTGTTCTTCCTTCATCATAATTATTCATTTTGTGTCTGAATCTGCAATTTTCTCCATATCTGCAATATCCTCTTGCATAATAAAAACAGTTATTATCTCTTGAGTAGAATCTTGGAGCTGATGCATTGAAATTTTTTTGCTGACACCTCTGCATATCTCGTTGATGGCTTGCTTTTTTCTTTTACCTGATATTCTTCATTCCTCTCTTTATTTATTTCTTTCTTATTTTGGATTTTATTGCTTGATTGGTTATTTATTTGATTATTTTTCATGGCTACAGGGTGCATATATTTACATTTTTTGTCGAACTTACATCCTTTTCCTTCTTTTAGGTTTTTGCATATTTTTGGATGTAGAGAGAGAGAGAGAGGTTGGATCTCGTCCATCTTTTGGATAATGAAAGTTGTATAGACAGGATTGCGAGAAACCTCTATCCAGTCTCTGTGCTCTATAAGTGCACTCATATTCCAGAAGGTTTCTTACCAAACAGTTTCAGATGAGGGAAACAGATGTATTTTGTGAAAACAAAAGACTCCATAGGAAGACGTGTGAAACTATAAAGACATTTGGGAACACTATACAATCTCACAATCCTGTCTATACAACTTTCATTATCCAAAAGAGGGACGGGATCCAACATCACCCCTCTGTGAGTGTGAGTGTGTGTGTTTGCGCGTAGACAAAACTGAAGGAGTACGATCAGGTTTACCATAAGGATAATCCTGGCAGTTGTTTTACTCAACAATACATTTCAAAGCTTGAACATTTCCTTTCAGGTTTCCACAGGTGAGTCCCAATGCCTGTTGACGCCTGAAAACCGTCCTCCTCGCAATGATTTGCAACGCCCCTCCCCGACCACACACACACACACACACACACACACTCACAAGGCCTCACAGACAGACAAACATGGGAGGCGTTCAGTAAAGATGCTGTGTAGGGCAGAAGGTGACGACGCATAAATACGAAGCAAATATGGCACACGACCCTCCAATACAATGCACCATAAATGTCTGAGAAACTGACCTTCCCTCTTATTTTTCTGTCACATGTTCTGTTTTGATCAAAAAGCAATCGCTGAAATCAGATAGGTAGCTTTCCATTCCTCTGCCATTAGGCGTGAAACGACGTATACAGATTGCACCAACAGCTTTCAAGATGACACAGGACAATATGCAGATTCCTTCGGATTCCATTCTCCCTATTTCCTGCGAGAGGAAATAGGGAGAGCATCTGACCCTATAAGCAGCGACAACACTACAATAGCAATAGCTTCCTTTTGTTACGAAAAGCTCTACCGACATAACAATCGAATCGATTGGAGTATAATACAGCCTAGGGCAAAGGACAAGCACTGGGACCTATGAGGTCATTCAGAGACGGAAAGGAAATTGAAAGCAGGTCAGTCTGAAATGTCATCATTGTGCGCGAATGAACCTCTCCGATAATGAACATGCTGTTTTTGACTGGAATTGTCCATCGAATGTTGCTGAGAGGAAGCGAATTGCCCAACAGACTGATCATGGATTCCAGTAATAGAAGAATAAAATGTGCCTTACTGAATGCGCAGTCAGTACGCAACAAGACAACAGAATTAAGAGAATTAATCTGTGAACAAGGAATAGATGTGTTCGCTATAACGGAAACATGGCTAAGTGCTACTGATAATTTGAAAATTAATGAACTATTGCCGGACACTCATAAACTTTTTCACACACCACGTAATTTTGGTCAGGGAGGTGGGGTTGGCATTGTTTTATCCAAAACATTTACAAACGTTAGAATTAGAGTTGTTGGAGCATTTGTAAGTTTTGAGTATTTAGCCTTGGAGTTTAAGGCCTATAATGTACAGTTTTTATTTTTAGTAGTATATCGTTCTCCGCAGCTAAGCAAGGCTACGTTTTTAGAAGACTTTTCTGTATTCTTGGATTGTTTTGAAAATGAAAAATGTAATGTATATATATATATGTGGAGATTTTAATATGTGGTTAGAGGATTATAGAGATACAAATGTAAAGAAGTTTATTGATATAATGAACAATATGAATTTTGTTAATAAGGTGAATGTATTTACCTCTAGGTCAGATCATATTTTAGATGACAGCTGTGTTTTTTTTTACGGGTGATAATTACTTAATGAATTTGATAGTGGAGCCAGATTTTTCTATCTCTTTCTACCACAGGCTTATTATGTTTGATATTTCAGTCTTATTACCAAGTAAACTTAGGACTAAAATAACATTTAGGAACAAACGGTTATTAGACTCTGTACTAATAGATGTGGGTGTTACTGTTATTGAAGAAAAATATAATAAACCCTGTGGATGTACTGACTTAATAGCAGCAGAAATATTTCTGTAGGTGAATGTGTGGTCTGTCTTGTTGCTTTGTATTTTTCTGTATTTTCCAGAGAATATGATCAAATGTGCCCTGTGGTAGAGAAAGATATTGTCATAAAAGACAGCTCCCCATGGTTCAATGCTGAAATTAGGGAAGCTAGGAAAAAACGGAGGTTGGCAGAGTCACGTTGGCATAAGCATAAAACAAAGAGAAATCGAATGTTATATGTGGAAGCTAGGAATGAGGTAAATAGATTATTAAGAGATGTAAAGAAGACATATTATAATGAAAAAGTAATTGAGGTTGGGTCCAATATCAAAAGGCTGTATTCTGTGTTCGATGAACTTTTAGGGAAAATTAAGAGGCATGTTTTACCAGACGGGAGGTCTGACTGAGCTTGAATTGGCAAATGAATTTGCTGAATTCTTTGAGTCAAAGGTTGCCTGTTTACTTTGTAACTTCACAACTGATGTTTCTTGCCCCTATCCTTACTTTCCTGATTTTCCTTTCTCAAAGTTTTTGCAGTTTAGGCCAATCTCACTCGATGCTTACAAAACTATGTTCATTAGTTCTGGCCGCTCTTATTGCAGTAACGATCCTTTTCCAATAAATGAGGTCATCGACGCCCCGAACATAGATAGGTTATTGCAATTGCAGCTTCGAATAGTCAACTTGAGTATTACTAAGAGCTTAGTCCCGTCCTCTGAAAAAGTTGCTATCATTAAACCATCTCTTAAAGGATCCCTTGATCATCAAGAATTGAAATCTTACAGACCAATTTCTAACTTGTCTTTTTTGTCAAAGGTGATCGAGACTTCTGTTTTAGATCAACTCAGTCAGCACTTGAAAGTAATTGGAGCTATTCCTGAAGATCAGTCGGCTTATCGGAAATTCCATTCTACTGAAACAGCTCTTTGTGCCGTAATTAATTATTTGTTAGGTTTCTCTGATGACGGTAAATGTAGCTTGCTTATTCTCCTAGATCTTAGCGCTGCTTTTGATACAGTGGTTCATGAAGTGTTAATAGAGGATATGACTGCTATTGGGATCGATGGGGATGCTCTTAAATAGTTTAAATAACTATTTATCGAATAGATCTTTCAAGGTGAAGGTTAAAGATAGATATTCTGAAAGTAGAAAGCTCACCACGGGTGTTCCACAAGGAAGCGTACTTGGCCCGGTTCTTTTTAGTATTTATACAATCGAGTTGTCTTGGATATTTAAATTACATGGCGTTCAATGTAAATTTTTTGCTGATGACACCCAGTTCTATTTAATAGTGGATGACATTACTGAAGATCAGGCTGTTATTGATAGACTTATGGCAGATGTTTCGAAATGGATGTAAAAGAAAAAGCTGAAACTAAATTAAAATAAACTGAATGTATTCTAATTGGCACTAAATATAACTTAAGAAGGTTTGATAACGTTAATAGCATCTCCATCAATAAGGAAAATATTTTGTTAACTGATAAAGTCAGAGATCTCGGGGTAGTAGTTGATGGTTCTTTGACATTTGATGAACATTAACAATGTGGTTAGGACTGCAAATTATCATCTGAGGAATATCGCATCCATTAGAAAATATCTTAATGAAGATGCCACTAAGCTGCTAATTAATAGTTTGGTAGTTAGTAGAGTATACTATTGTAACTCGTTGTATTACAATTTACCTAATTATCGTCTTAAGAAACTTCAAATGATTTTAAATAGAGCTGCTAGACTAATTGTTGGTATATCCCCGCGAGAACATATTACTCCAACCTTAATTAAATTACACTGGTTACCAGTCAAAGCAAGGATTATTTTTAAACTTTGCGTCTTAACATATCAAGCTATTAACACGGGAGAGCCATTGTATCTTAAAGGTTGCCTGAAAAGATACGTAGTAGGGCCTGGTGTTCATACACGCCTTTCCCGTGATGATGTCAGACTTGATGAGCCTCGTGCAACGACCACTCTTGGTACGAGAACTTTTAAGCACTGCGCTCCTAGATTGTATAATCAACTTCCGGCATCAGTTAAGTGTGCTGAAAATATCTTTCAGTTCAAAAAGCTATTGAAAACCCATTTATTTTCACTCGGCTATAATACTGAGACAAATGCAATTAACCCTCTTTACATTACATAGACTTTTAAATTTTTAACTATAATATAAGTGATTTAGAAATCCCGTCTGAACGCTTAATAGCGAAAGCAGGGATTCTTGATAAACCGTCAGACATGGACATGGACATGGAATACGAAAAGAGGTACAGTAAAAGGAATGAAAGGTGTTATAGCAGCTTTAGGCATCATAACAGACAAGCATTTTGTCTGTCTACGTTTTCACCGACCGTCAAACAGTGCCTGATAATCATCAAATAGGAAACGCAGAAGAAGAAGAAGAGAAAGAAGAAGAAGAAGAAGAACACAGCTAGAACCATCTTGGAAACCTCAGAGTTATGAAGTCCGGGAGTCACTCTCAAGGACTCACTCTCCTTCCAAACACAAACAAAAAAAAACAAACGAAATTGAAGATAACTGACTCGACACTTACAAGACCGGAGGAGGTTTATCATCAATTTCTTATAGCCACTGACTTTGAAATGGAGGAGGAAATCAAACGAAAACGAAGATGACGTTACTTATTGATAGCTTTCATAGGAATTATTAAGAAGATGAATAATTCCACTTTTAAGAAATACTATATCCCAAGCAAACCGTCAACTATTACGGAATGAAACTCTGTTATTTTTGAGAGAGAAGAGAGAGGAGGAGAGAAGAGAGAGAGAGAGAAGAGGGAATTAAGGAACAGAGAATAGATAGAGAGAGAGAGAGAGAGAGAGAGAGAGAGAGAGGGGAATTATAGGAACAAATTATTGAGAGAGAGAGAGAGAGAGAGAGAGAGAGGGAGAGAGACAGACAGACAGACAGACAGACAGACAGACAGAGAGGTGAATAAGAAGACTTATAGAAACAGTTCCATTATTCAAGAAGTAATTATTGAGAGAGAGAGAGAGAGTATGTTAAATCTTTCCCCCTTGAGTTTCTCCATTCACACTGAATTCATTGAGAGTGTGCAACACAACGCATAATACCGGGGCATCTGGAGATGATTTCAACACGATCAACAAACCACTCAAGGTGGTATACTTACCTTTGAGGCAGGGCGCTGGTACCAACACTACTGTAAGGTCCTTCATAGGATCTCCCCTGCTTCCTCCTCCTATGTCCTATCCACCACCCACCAGTAGAACCAACTAAGGCAAATAAAAGTCACAAAACAGAAACTATGTACTACTACTAGTGACCTCTGCAAAGAAGGAAGAGTGTGACCTCTCTATTTTGGGGGGCGGGGGCGGGGGGGAGAACTGGGAAGATCTCCACCACCCCCCCCCCCCAAAAAAAGAAAAAAAAAAAAAATACGCATCTGTACGTGCGAGTATTTGTAAATGCATTCAGTCTATCAACGATCAGAAACCTAGCCTTCATATGTTCAGAGAAAGAGCACAACTATTGGAAAATGAAGGAAGAGGCTGAGTTCTGCTGCAAGGTGTGTGGGTGGGACTTGACCTCTGTACAACAAATTGTGAAAGATGAAGGAGGAGGCTGAGCTCTGCTCATCAGTCGAGCTACTTGCGACGAAGTAGTAGTGATACCAGCGTAAGCTGAGGTCACAGGAAGGAAGGAAGGAAGGAAGGGAGGAGGAGGAGGAGGAGGAGGAGGATGTGCAATCATAATAATATCATCATCTTCAACACCAACGAAAAATAAGATGAGCTGTGGCCTGAGAGGAGGAGGAGGCTCTTCTGCCCTTGAAGCTCCACCAGCTCTGAAAGGGAAAAGGAGCGGAATGTGGGGAAAAAATATGTCTATGACTTAAATGCACATAGTCAATCCAACGACCAGATGCGACGACGGGGGAATATTTTCAAAGACAAAATCAAATGGGAGAGTGAAGAAGAAGAAGAAGAAACGAAGACTGAAGACTGTTTATAGAGCACACTGAGCAGAGACATAACTTCTCTCGTTTCCCGAACCTGAGCATTATAACAACCGATTCTGTGTCACAACAGGAGACTAATACGGCAACACGGCCTGTGTGTGTGTGTGTGTGAGAGAGAGAGAGAGAGAGAGAGAGAGAGAGAATATTGTATAATCCTCTGTACAAAGATATGACAAATACAAGAAACCAACCATATATATATATATATATATATATATATATATATATATATATATATATATATATATTATAACGAATTCCACTAATTCTGAAGAACTTTCATAACTCCTAGATGGAACCAATCTTTTCATTTGTTAATTTACACAATAAATGGTTATACAGTGGAATAAAATAATCAGCAAGGCTAAACAAATATATTTTCACCACTTTAAATATACACAAAAGCCATTACCACCAGATCAGAATAAATATGTATTGCCTCCACCACTGGATAATGAACCCAACCAAAATAAGCCGTAAAAGCTCCGACGTAAGTTTTTCCAAGGATGAAAAACAGAATTGAAACTGAAGTAAATCCACCGTTACCAAGAGATGGCGTTAGAAGTTAAGTAATTTCACTATTACCAACAGATGGCATTAGGAGTTTGTAATTTACATAAACCTTTAAAGTAAATGAAATTGGTTGGTTTCTGACAATATATATTTCTGCATAAAGAAGCAATAATGTATACACATTAATGTATGACTTATAATGTTTCAAATATAGGTTTGGTCATTCGTGACCATTATTAGAAATAATTAAAAACTTTTCTTTAATTCTTGTTGCTGAATAAAACAAACATCACCCGTGTCTGATGTCTAGGCCCGTCCCTTACGACACTCCTGATTGGCTGCTGTTGATAAGCCAATCTTAGGGCTGGAAACTCTCCTCAGTCTCTCTCACTCTAGAGAGAGATAGTTCATATAAGTCAAGGATGCAGTATGTTCCACCTCTCCTGAGGGATATACATTGTTCAAAAGTATCCCTCAGGAGAGGTGGAACATACTTCCTGCCTATGTGAACTCTCTCAAGAGAGAGACTGAGAAGAGTTTCCAGCCCAGTGATTGGCTTCTCAACACCCAATCAGAAGCCTCGTAAGGGACTGGCCTAGGCATCAGATGCACGGGTGATGTGAATCTACTACAGGCGTCCACTATTTTAAAAATGAGTATTGGAAAAAGATGACACACACGCATTAAATTTGACACGTGACAAAATCCACTTCCAGGTACAAATAGTGAAATGCTTTGAACTGACAATTGTCATGAACACAAAGTCATACTAAAATCAGAATTCACAAACAATATCTGAAAGTCACAACTGGCAACATCTAACTGGGGAAAGAAGAATTCGAAGAAATACGCAAAAAACATCTCCAAGTTTGGCTCCTCAATGCTGATTTTTACCACATTAACCTAAAGAAAACAAAGTAAATCAAAACTACTGAGGCTAGAGGGCTGCAGTTTGATAATTGGAAGGTGGGTGATCAACATACCAATTTGCAGCCCTCTAGCTTCAGCAGTTTTGAAGGTCTGAGGGCTGACGGAAAAAGTTCGGTCGGACAGACAAGGTCGTCTCAATAGTTGTCTCTGACAGACAACTAGAAGAAAAGCGAGACTTGACGCTCTCCCTTGATCAAGATCCAGATTAGAGAGGGGAGCTGTAGTGTTATGGACCCAGCTATAGTAGTATCTGTTTTCTGGTCAACTAACTGATTACCAAGAGGCTTTAAAAACATTTGGAATTCACAGGGTAGTTGATGAAAGCGATTCAAATGACAAATCAGATCTGACATCATTCAGTCAACCATGACTCAGAAATCAGAGTCAGGTGAGTGACTAGCAGTCATGCAAGTCTGCATGATTGTATAGATGCAACTGAATATCATGAAGTCTCAGGTTTAAAGAAGACCAAACAATAAGAGATTCACGAGAAGCGTTTAACTGGACATTACAAAGAACGGTGAAAGTACGACTCAAAAAGGGTGACATGATCAATAACCCTTACGGAACCCTGGAGCATTTGCAGGAATATAGTCCTTAGGCCAAAAGTCCAAGTGCTGGGACCTTTGAGGTCATTCAGTGGTGAAACGGAAATCGAGGGGGAAAAGGTTGGAAAGGTGTAACAGGAGGAAACCCTCAAAGCAGTTGCGCCATGACCATGAATCCATTGTTAGTAGAAAAAAGTACGATGGAAGAAAGATATGAACCGAGCCACAGTAAACGGAATAATGACTAGAAATCAATAGTCCGAAGCAGTGGTTCCAGAAGTAGTAAGTTGAATGATCTAAGGCTTTGACGGGTCGTCGTTAATGTTAGCGACAGGGCAATTGAGACCTTTAGTCTTGTTTATTATACTGAGCTTCTCTCTCTCTCTCTCTCTCTCTTTCTCTCTCTCTCTCTCTCTCTCTGCCGACACAAATTTAGAGGAAATCCACAACAAGAAAGCACATATCCATATTCCCTTGTATATGACACAGCCACACCTCCAACCACATATCCACACTCTTTTGTTTGTGTGTGTATATATATATATATATTATATATAACATATGGCATTTCCATCGAGCTAGTTTGTAGCGAGCGAAGAACGCATATGGAAGAGCGATGTCGTCCTTTCAAAACATGAAAAATAAATCAGGGGAAAATTACAATTCCTCCGCTACAACAATCGAGGGTATTTCAATTGCAAACAATTACAGCTTCTGTGAGGCCAAAGGTAACAAAACATCATATTCTTGGACACACTCTTGGTGAAGGACTTTTGACACGGATTCAACACTACAATTTACAAGGTGGCATAAAACTATATAACCTTTTTGTCATGTGTCAGACTAATAATTCCCTCCGCAGATCCTGGGTACCTTCTGGATGCAGCCTACGAGGAAGATATTGCTGCTGCGGCTGCGGCTGCGGCTGTGAAGACGTTCCAGGTACGTGCACATGCAGACCGCGGGTTTCTTATTGGAGTTGATAACCTTGCACCTTCAGGGTTGCACCTTTATGGGAAGAAGAAGAAGATCTTAGGACATTCTTATTAGTGGGTCATCCAACAGTTAGGTTGGGTTAGCTAAGGTAACATAGAACAGCTTAGGTCATTAGGTCAGGTTCAGTAACCTAGATCAGGCGCCGAACAAATACCGGAAGCATTAGATCTTATATCACTCTTCATTTTAAAATTCAATGTTCATAAATAGAAATGGAGATACTCAGAGACACCGTTGCTAGCATAGATGCTATAGACGAAAATGGTCACACGGCATTACACAGAGCTGTTGAATCTGACGATGTTAGTTTAGTTCAGGAACTCATTGAGAGTGGGGCTACAGTAGATGTTCATGACAATCAACAATGCACTCCTTTGCATCTTGCAACATATTGCGGATATATTCCGATAATGAAAATTCTTATTCAAGCAAATGCAGATTTATATAATATTCATACTTATGGCAATATGGGTGCTCATGATGCCGCATTGGGTGGGAAATGTGATATCATCACAGCTCTGTTAGAGTCAGGGTTTGATGTTAAATGCAAAAATAAAGTAGGAAGCACAATGCTTAATTTAGCAGCTGGGAAAGGTCACAGAGAATTAGTGCAACTCTTGATCAGTAAAGGGGCAAATGTCAATGAAAAAGACAACATGGGTCACTCACCATTACATTACGCTGTTCAATCTAGCAATGTTAGTGTAGTTGAGGAACTCATTGAGAGTGGGGCTACAGTAGATGTTCATGACAATCAACAATGCACTCCTTTGCATCTTGCAACATATTGCGGATATATTCCGATAATGAAAACTCTTATTCAAGCAAATGCAGATTTATATAATATTCATACTTATGGCAATATGGGTGCTCATGATGCCGCATTGGGTGGGAAATGTGATATCATCATAGCTCTGTTAGAGTCAGGGTTTGATGTTAACTGCAAAAATAAAGTAGGAAGCACAATGCTTAATTTAGCAGCTGGGAAAGGTCACAGAGAATTAGTGCAACTCTTGATCAGTAAAGGGGCAAATGTCAATGAAAAAGGGAACATGAGTCGCACACCATTACATTACGCTGTTGAATCTAACAATGTTAGTGTAGTTGAGGAACTCATTGAGAGTGGGGCTACAGTAGATGTTCATGACAATCAACAATGCACTCCTTTGAATCTTGCAACATATTGGGGATATATTCCGATAATGAAAACTCTTATTCAAGCAAATGCAGATTTATATAATATTCATACATGTGGCAAGATGGGTGCTCATGATGCAGCATTGGGTGGGAAATGTGATATCATCACAGTTCTGTTAGAGTCTGGGTTTGATGTAAACTGCAAAACTAAAGAAGGAGATACAATGCTTCATTTAGCAGCTTTAAAAGATCACAGAGAATTAGTGCAACTCTTGATCAGTAAAGGGGCAAATGTCAATGAAAAAGGCTACATGAGTCGCACACCATTACATGACGCTGTTGCATCTAACAATGTTAGTGTAGTTGAGGAACTCATTGAGAGTGGGGCTACAGTAGATGTTTGTGACAATAAACAATGCACTCCTTTGGATTTTGCAACACATTTGGAATATATTCCGATAATGAAAATTCTTATTCAAGCAAATGCTGATATACCCAATATCAATACTTGTGGCAAAATGGGTGCTCATGATGCAGCATTGGGTGGGAAATGTGATGTCATCACAGTCCTGTTAGAGTCGGGGTTTGATATAAACTGCAAAACTAAAGAAGGAGATACAATGCTTAATTTAGCGGCTTTAAAAGGTCACAGAGAATTAGTGCAACTCTTGACCAGTAAAGGGGCAAATGTCAATGAAAAAGGCTACATGAGTCGCTCACCATTACATTACGCTATTCATTTTAACAATGTTAGTGTAGTTGAGGAACTCATTGAGAGTGGGGCTACAGTAGATGTTCATGACAATCAACAATGCACTCCTTTGCATCTTGCAACATGTTACGGATATATTCCGATAATGAAAACTCTTATTCAAGCAAATGCAGATTTATATAATAGTGATACTTATGGCAATATGGGTGCTCATGATGCAGCGTTGGGTGGGAAATGTGATGTCATCACAGTCCTGTTAGAGTCGGGGTTTGATGTAAACTGCAAAACTAAAGAAGGAGATACAATGCTTCATTTAGCAGCTTTAAAAGGCCACAGAGAATTAGTGCAACTTTTGGTCAGTAAAGGGGCAAATGTCAATGAAAAAGACAACATGAGTCGCACACCATTACATGACGCTGTTGCATCTAACAATGTTAGTGTAGTTGAGGAACTCATTGAGAGTGGGGCTACAGTAGATGTTTGTGACAATAAACAATGCACTCCTTTGGATTTTGCAACACATTTGGAATATATTCCGATAATGAAAATTCTTATTCAAGCAAATGCTGATATACCCAATATCAATACTTGTGGCAAAATGGGTGCTCATGATGCAGCATTGGGTGGGAAATGTGATGTCATCACAATCCTGTTAGAGTCGGGGTTTGATGTAAACTGCAAAACTAAAGAAGGAGATACAATGCTTAATTTAGCGGCTTTAAAAGGTCATAGAGAATTAGTGCAACTCTTGATCAGTAAAGGGGCAAATGTCAATGACAAATGCGACACGGGTCGCACACCAATACACAGAGCTGTTGAATCTAACAATGTTAGCGTAGTTCAGGAACTCATTGAGAGTGGGGCTACAGTAGATGTACATGACACTCAACAATGCACTCCTTTGCATCTAGCAACACACTGGGGATATATTCCGATAATGGAAACTCTTATTCAAGCACATACTGATATTTATAGTACTGACATATGTGGCGACATGGCTGCTCATGTTGCAGCTAAATACGGAAAAAAAGATGCTTTAGAGTATCTTTTAGGATTAGGGTTTGATGTAAAATGCAAAACCAAAAAAGGAAACACATTGGTCAATTTAGCCGCTTCGAAAGGTCACAGAGAATTAGTGCAACTCTTGGTCAGTAAAGGGGCAAATATAAATGACCAAGGCTGTTATGGTTACATGGCATTACATTCAGCTGTTCAGTCTAACCATGATAGTTTAGCTCAATACCTCATTGAGCTTGGAGCTGAGGTAGATGGTGAAAACTGTATGCTACAAACTCCTTTGCATATTGCAGCAATGATGGGGCATATGCCCCCACTGAAAAGACTTATTCAACAAAATGCTTATATTTATAGAATCGATACGTGCGCTAATACATGTGCTCATGATGCAGCCTTTAAAGGGAGATGTGATGTTATAGAGAATATGATAAAGTCGGGGTTAGATGTAAACCACCCAACCAAAACTGGAATTACATTGCTTCAATTGGCAGCTTATAAAGGTCACTTTGAATTGGTGCAACTGTTGATCAGTAAAGGGGCAAAAGTAAATAAGAAAGACAAATATGGTTATACGGCATTAGATGCAGCTGAAGAATCGAACAATGAGAGTATAGTTCAATACCTCACTGAATCTGGGGCAACGGCAGATGATCATGAGAATAAACCACCCGCTAAGCATCTTGCGGCATTAAGAGGAGACTTTGCAGTATTCCAGTCACTCAAACAGGATAATACTGATATATATAATTTACCAAATTATGGCGATATGGGACCTCATGCAGCAACTATTCACGGGAAATATAAGACAATAGAGTTTATGCTAGAGTCGGGATGTGTTGTAAACTGCAAAAATAAAGGAGGAGATACAATGCTTCATTTAGCGGCTGGGAAAGGTCACAGAGACTTATTGCAACTCTTGATCAGCAAAGGGGCAAATGTCAATGACAAAAACAACAATGGTCGCACACCTTTACATGCAGGTGTTGAATCTAACGATGTTAGTGTCGTTCATGAACTCATTAAGAGTGGGGCTAGAGTAGATGTTCATGACAATGAACAATACACTCCTATGTATCTGGCAACATATAGTGGATATATTCTGATAATGAAAACTCTTCTTCAAGCAAAAGCTGATATATACTACGCAAATGAAATTTATAAAGATATGGGTGATCATCATAATGCAGCATTGGGTGGGAAATGTGGTGTCATTATAGGTCTGTTAGAGTCGACGTTTGATGTAAACTGCAAAACTAAAGAAGGAAATACAATGCTTCATTTAGCAGCTTGGAAAGGTCACAGAGAATTAGTGCAGCTCTTGATCAGTAAAGGGGCAAATGTCAATGACAAAAACAACATTGGTTGGACCGCATTACATGCAGCCGTTGCATCTAACAAAGTTAGTTTAGTTGAGGAACTCATTGAGAGTGGGGCTACAGTAGATGTTCATGACAATCAACAATGCACTCCTTTGCATCTTGCAACAGATTTGGAATATGTTTCGATAATGAAAACTCTTATTCAAGCAAAGGCAGATATGTATGACATTGATACTTTTGGCAAGATGGGTGCTCATGATGCAGCATTGGGTGGGGAATGTGATGTCATCACAGTCCTGTTAGAGTCTGGGTTTGATGTAAACTCCAAAACTAAAAAAGGAGATACAATGCTTAATTTAGCAGCTTTAAAAGGTCACAGAGAATTAGTGCAACTCTTGGTCAGTAAAGGGGCAAATGTCAATGAAAAAGACAACATGAGTCGCACACCATTACATAACGCTGTGCAATCTAACAATGTTAGTGTAGTTGAGGAACTCATTGAGAGTGGGGCTACAGTAGATGTTCATGACAATCAACAATGCACTCCTTTTGATTTTGCAACATATTGGGGATATATTCCGATAATGAAAACTCTTATTCAAGCAAATGCAGATTTATATAATAGTGATACTTATGGCAATATGGGTGCTCATGATGCAGCATTGGGTGGGAAATGTGATGTCATCACAGCTCTGTTAGAGTCGGGCTTTGCTGTTAACTGCAAAAATAAAGAAGGAAATACAATGCTTAATTTAGCGGCTGGGAAAGGTCACAGAGAATTAGTGCAACTCTTGATCATAAATGGGGCAAATGTCAATGAAAAAGGCACATGAGTCGCACACCATTACATACGCTGTTGAATAACTACATGTTAGTGTAGTTGAGGAACTCATTGAGAGTGGGTACAGTAGATGTTCATGACAATCACAATGCACTCCTTGGATTGGCAACATTAATGGGGATATATTCCGATAATGAAAACTCTTATTCAAGCAAATGCAGATATACATAATATTCATACTTATGGCAATATGGGCGCTCATGATGCCGCATTGGGTGGGAAATGTGATGTCATCACAGCTCTGTTAGAGTCGGGGTTTGATGTAAACTGCAAAAATAAATTAGGAAACACAATGCTTTATTTAGCGGCTGGGAAAGGTCACAGAGAATTAGTGCAACTCTTGATCAGTAAAAGGGCAAATGTCAATGAAAAAGGCAACATGAGTCGCACACCATTACATCACGCTGTTGAATCTAACAATATTAGTGTAGTTGAGGAACTCATTGGGAGTGGGGCTACAGTAGATGTTCATGACAATCAACAATGCACTCCTTTTTGATTTTGGCAAACATATTGGGGAATATATTCGATAATGAAAAAACTCTTATTCAAGCAAATGCAGAATATACATAATATTCATTACTGGGATGGCAAATATGGGCGCTCATGATGCAAGCATTGGGTGGGAAATGTGATGTCATCACAGTTCTGTTAGAGTCGGGGTTTGATGTAAACTGCAAAAACAAATTAGGAAACACCATGCTTTATTTAGCGGCTGGGGAAGGTCACAGAGAATTAGTGCAACTCTTGATCAGTAAAGGGGCAAATGTCAATGACAAAGGCAACATGAGTCGCACACCATTACATAACGCTATTCAATCGAACAATGTTAGTGTAGTTGAGGAACTCATTGAGAGTGGGGCTACAGTAGATGTTCATGACAATCAACAATGCACTCCTTTGGATTTGGCAACATATTGGGGATATATTCCGATAATGAAAACTCTTATTCAAGCAAATGCAGATTTATATAATAGTGATACTTATGGCAATATGGGTGCTCATGATGCAGCATTGGGTGGGAAATGTGATGTCATTAATGTTATGTTAGAGTCGGGGTTTGATGTAAACCGCAAAACTAAAGAAGGAGCTACAATGCTTCATTTAGCAGCTGGGAAAGGTCACAGAGAATTAGTGCAACTCTTGATCAGTAAAGGTGCAAATGTCAATGACAAAGACAACGAAGGTCACACAGCATTAAATGTAGCTGTTGCATCTAACAATGTTAGTGTGGTTCAGGAACTCACTGAGAGTGGGGCTACAGAAGATGTTCGGAGCAATGAGTGATATAATCACCTTTTCTTTTTGCGACAACAGAGGAATATGCCCACTTATAGGAAAGAAGATGCCCATTTATAGGAAATAAGATGCCCACTTATAGGAAATAAGATGCCCATTTATAGGAAATAAGATACCCATTTATAGGAAATAAGATGCCCATTTATAGTAAATAAAATGCTCCTTTACAGGAAGTATGAAGTCCATTTGTAGTCAATATGATATCTACGTGATGTCCATTTATAGAAAATAGCTATCCATAGATAGGAAGTACTTGTCCCTTCATGGGAACTAAGAGGTCCATTGATAGGAAAGAACAGAAGGCAGCAGAAGGCAAGGTTATCTATCAACGACAATGCAGAAACTTCTTCTTCTGCCGCCTGCTGCATCTGCAGGTGTCTCGGGTACGTCACACACTACAGGCAGCCTCCCAGCAGCAGCTGCGATGGTGCTTCTGGTGTTTGCTGCCTCTGCACAAGGAGGCTAAGAGGGCTGCCCATCCGCCAAGAAGAAGCTGGGATCTCTCTCTCGGGTCTCCTCCACAAGTTGCCTGGTGAGTAACAGGAACGTTCTGCTCTCCCTCCAGCAAGGTTATATATAGTTCTCACTCACTATGCATACAATGTCTGTGAACAGATACACATAAAGGCACATGTACATCAGCTGTGTTTTGCGTGTTGTAAACAATTATTGCACAGACGCTCTCGCATACGCTGATGCAATACATGACGTGCTATATTTCTATTAGTGCGCTTCAATATCTGGGCCTCAGTCACTTCTGCTACCATTACTTCTTTTGTTTGTTTTTGCCTGCAATATATTTAAAGGTGCCTTCGGTGAGTCTCTCGAGACACTGCTCATTCACATGGTCAGGGCCTTTTAGCAGAGGATTCAACTGCAGACCACAAACAGTTTGCAAGTAGTACCCGAGGAGATATCACCGAGGTGCCAATGTCTCTGAATGGTTCAGAAAGAAGCCACTGCAGAACACCAAGTTTAAGTGAGTCAGTATAAAAACAGGAGCTTTCGACCTGAACGGAGGTGAAGAGGACTTCGGTGAACATCGAAAACCCCTGCCTGATATTTATCCACTTGAACTTAAGTTTCATGCAGTGACTTTTTCTCAGCCATTCAAGAATAACACGAAGAATGTGTCTTGAATACTAACTAATGTTCTTTCTTTTTTTGCTTTGTCTTCTCTTCTAACAGGTGCCACTGCTGTGATCACTGCCTGCACTCCTTAACCTCAGTGCAGGTTCAGATGGGGAAGCAAGGCCCGCTCTTCCTTTCACAGACCAATCTGGATTCTGCAAAGATCCAGCCCCGGTTTCTAGTTTGTCTCCTTATTCAGAAACCACAGACAACTACAGCGAGGGACAAGAGACCGAGATGAGGGACAACTAAAGTGTGAAGGTAGAGGTGAATCAACAACTGTATAGTACTACGTCTTTGGTGGTGAATTGCCATTTAAAATTACTAAGTTCTTACCACACCTCAATAAAGAGGCAAGGTTAAAAACTCACAGATAACGGGAAGACATAGTTATCTGCTGAGCATCTGTCTACAAATAATAGAATATATTAGTGGCAATGAAAGAATTTTGTGAAAATGGACCTTACAAATTACAAGCAAATTGGTCCCACAGTATGGGGTGCTTGATGTTTAACCTTTCTCTCTCTCTCTCTCTCTCTCTCTCTGTAAATGAAATTGTATTACATTTATGCGATTTAGTGTCTTTCAGTTAGTAAACCAAAGGCTGGTAAATTTCTGGTTCTTCCTAGATCTTAAAATATTTTGGTGGGTTTCCCAGATCTTGGAACCTTCAGACAGTCCTGAGAGTATGAGACCCCTTAGGAGGTCATGAGCCTCTGTGATAATATACCAGGAGTGGTTTAGGAAGAATTGTTCTGGAAAGAGCAACATCAGAGATTATATCTGAATATTAGCTTCTTTTTTTCTTTATGCTTGATAGGCTTGACTTATTTTCGAGTGTGAAAAATCCACAGTCTTATGTCTGATCCAAGAGCTGTTGAACCCCCAAGTCCTCCAGCTGTTTCGCTGATGATGGGAGCCAAATTTGAATGCCCAAGAATTCTTCTAGACATGTCGTGTATTCTCTCCTCCTCGTCACTTATTTGATAGGGATCTCCGAAAGTGTCCACAAACGATCTCCCTAAGCTTTATGCATCTCCGCTATTTTCAGGATTGCTGCTGCTAGACGTCGCTATTTCTGGGTGATTCCTGGGAATGGTCAGCCTCTGTGTAAACAGCCCAACATCCAATATCTGATGTCTGCAACCTGTCCCCACCTGCCCATGAGTTAATCAGGATGAAAGTCATCTCTAAAGGTCCAGGAAGACGACACATCAGCTGAATGTGGCATTTAAAAAAAAATAATCACAAAAACTCTTGAAGACCACTGGAACCAAGTCTTACAAAAAAAGCTGTGGAGATTAGAGGCAACAGACTGAGGCAAAGTGATCGTATGTTTTAGTCTGGGTTCGAATCCCTCCCTCCCTCCTTCTCCAATGGTAAAATCAGTTCCCAGATACTTGCTTGTCATTGTGTGATAGTTCAGGCTAACGCTCTGTTGAACCCTTCAGTGCTGTTGTTGGTAGGAGGAGGCCTGCAATGCTCCTCCTCCTCCTCCTCCTCCTCCACTCCGGAATAAATAAACATAAACATTGAACGCTCTCTCATTGTGGTGCCCATTTTTGAACCCAAGCTGTACAATGTGCCTCTGGAGTGTCTGACAAAAGTGGGGAAAAAAACCTGTGTGATCTGTGTCGGGGAAAAACACTCGGCAGTCCATTGATCAGAGACTTTCCAAAATCCCTCATTGCCGTGGTGAGTGCTGGGGGGTGTTGATGAATTGACTAGTTCTGAGGACGTCGCTCAGATTCTGTTAGGAAGAAGGAGTGCGGACAGACGCGTGAAAAACCTAGAACTTTCAACCTGCAGTTGGATTGTGAAAAGCTCATCATAAAGCTACCGCAGGAGGTCTGGAGATCAGATACAGAAGAAGAATCTGTACAAGCACACAATGAGGTTGGAAGTTCCCCCACTGAGACTGACTGACTGACTGTGAGGAGAAATGACAAAGTCATGGGAGTGAAATGTCGTCACCATCAGCTACTGTCTCTCTTCCTCCTCCTTGTTCGTCTGGGTGTGACAATGCTCCGAGCTGAAGTGGCAGATGGACACGTTTGTGCTGTTCCAGTTATTTCCTTCCAAGTGCTTATTATGCAGATTTAATCAATCTTATGCCATGCTTAGGTTTAGATGTTTTACATATTACACATTCCTTGTCGTTTTGGAACATGACTGGTGTTCCGGCCGAGCTGAAATAATGTCGTTATGAAGTGTTGTAGCAATGCAGTTCTCTGTCCTTTTGTGACTTATGACAATGAGGATTTTCATTTAGGACAAGGGAAATCAGTGGCTTATCTTTAATCTATATGCAGGACGTACATACGCCTGTATTGATTATACATGATGTTGGTTATGTATGGATATGTGAATGAATGAGGTGCTTCCTGCAAACATCGTAAGGTTGCAATTATCAAAACTGCAGCTTTTGAGATGGTCCACAGAAACCAGCCTTCTTACGAACGAGTTACTACGTTGAACTGCTCGTTAAGTAGATCATACTGCATTTTTCTTCATGCCTATTCAAGTACAGTACGACAGAGAGTCAATACAGTTCTGTATGTTTCTTTCATCCCAAACCACAATAGTACACTGTACGTACAGCAAGTTATGTACAGAACAGAATTTGAACTCCAGGGTCAAAGGGGAGCGCTCTGATAATAGTCTCCATTCTAATCACGTTCGTTTGGATCTGAAAGTTTGATCGGAAGTAGAGAATGTTCGTAAATAGGGTGTTGTCTGTGTGTAGTATACATTTCATTTCCGCTGTAAGAAGATCACCAGTGCATTCTAGTGGTTTATAGAGAACTTGACATTGTTGAGCTCAGGTTGGAACAAGAACTGGTTGCAGACATTAACGCTGGCTTTCGAGTAAAAAAAAAAAAAAAGAAAAAAAAAAAAAAAAAAAAAAGACAAAGACCCCAAATCAAAGAGCAACAATTTCATTCACTTCTTCTTACCTGTGTGTCGCGTCTTTACAAGCCCAGGTGAGGGAACTTTGATGACAACAAGACTCTTATGAACTTTCTTAGAGGCAAACTTAATGACTGCAGCTGGTTTTTGAAATCCAACTATGCAAGCAAGATAAGAACGCTTGTAACTGACGAATGTATGGAAGGAATGATTTATAATAAGCTGGGTTTGGATTGCATCGGTATTATTATTATTATTATTATTATATTATTATTATTATTATTATTATTATTATTATTATTATTATTATTATTCAGAACATGAAGAACTCTATTCAAGAAGCCAACCAAAGGGGTCACTATAGACTTGAAATTCAAGAAGCTTCCAAAGAATGTTGTGGAGGTCATTCAAAAGAAGTAACAGAAGGTAATGAGAAATACAGAAAGTTGTTAGAAAACCAAATAAATCGACTCATTAATAAATAACTAGATAAATATTTAAGTAAAATATGTTGAATTGTATCAGGGTAGTCATTCATGCATTGCATCTTGGCTCTAACTTCTTCAGTTCCAGCTGCACGACGTCTTCCAGGAGGCTTCTTGCGATATCAATCCTCTAGTTTAATGTTATAATGGCTGGTTTTGAATCAATAAAAAAAAATTAAAAAAAAAACTTCTCGTGTTCTTGGTCATGATTTTACCTAGCTTACTCATACAGGACACATCACAGGGCATTCCAACAAAGCGGGAATGGAATGCTGCAGTTTAGGCTTTCAGGGGAAGCGACTCGTCGAGACAAATATATTTGTAGCGATTGAGGCAGATGTTTTATTATCGTTTTCATAAAGTGACAATGCTAAGGAAACTAAAGCCGCTTCTTGTTCTCTGCTTAGTCAGGAGTAGAACAAAGGTCTAAGCATTTGCTTTGACACTGAATCTGTCTATTGGCTCACAAAAGTGAGCCTGAGAGCAGCCTTTCTCATAATGAATAACTTCAGCCCTTGTTATAGAATCATCCCTTGCTCAGAAAGCTCAATCAAAATACATCATTCTTCAAATTTTATTGCAATTCTGTTATCACAATTTTGTATTCCCCTCTGGGTTCTCTCTCCAGGGACCTATTTCTATGGCTTATATTATTATTATCATTTTTATTATATATTTGGAAGATGAAACCTATTCATATGGAACAAAAAGCCCACCACAGGGGCCAGTGACTTGAAATTCAAGGTTCCATAGAATACGATGGTCTTCCTCAGGAAGAAGAAGAAGAAGAAGAAGGAAGAGTAGGTAAAGGGAAATCTAGACAAAAGAGGTAGACCTCACTTACAACAGAAGAACAAAGAAATTAGTAAGTAAGAAATGAACAAAAGGAGGCACCGAGGCCATCTGCAGGTGAGCATGATCAGTCACAGGTGAAAACTCGAACTGAATTTCATGTCAAGGATTCAAGGATGAGCTTGTGACCTTGTTTCAAAGCCAGTTTGACCCAGACCATTGCAATGGCCCTCACTCTTCTCAGCAGTAGCAGCAGCGACGAGAAGCTGACACCCAGGAGTGCCAGAGGAACCAACCGGAGGCAGTCACCCCGCCACAGAGGGTCAGTGAGTGAACAGCCGCGGCGACTCTGAAGGCGGTTGAAAAAAAGACATCAGGGATGACATTAGTAACATTTCCTTTTCCCTCACAGCTACCGTTTCTGTCAGCTGAAAGATCGATCAATCGATCGATCACACGGCTCTAGCTGCTGGAGCTCACTCCGGTCGCAGTCCCTCAGCTCCTGTAAGTATTATTATTATTATTATTATTATTATTATTATTATTATTATTATTATTATTATTATTACTAGCAAACTTTCCCATCTACGATGAGTGATAAAATACAGGTGCAGAAGTGAAAAATTTACATGTACTATTTGTTCAGCAATATTAAAATAAGGGCGATTACACGAATAGTCTCTCTCTCTCTCTCTCTCTCTCTCTCTCTCTCTCTCTCTCTCTCTCTCTCTCTCGTAATGTAATTCAAGGGACGATCACTGAACGCAGAGAAATTCTTATTCATTGTTGTTTCCCCTCTTTTAATGATATTCTCTCTCTCTCTCTCTCTCTCTCTCTCTCTCTCTCTCTCTCTCTCTCTCTCTCTTAAAGTAAGAGAAGGGACAATCAATGAACGTAAAGAAGTTCATATTCATTATTATTTACCCTCTTTTAATGATTCTCTCTCTCTCTCTCTCTCTCTCTCTCTCTCTCTCTCTCTCTCTCTCTCTCTCTCTCTCAATGTAAGTCAAGTAACAATGACGGTGATGGGATTATCGGATTACTTACCTCTCAAATCACAAATTATCTCCTATCTCTTTCTCTCTCTCATTTTTTGATAGCAAGATAAAATTATAAAAGTATCTTTCTTTTCATTATGTTACTGCAAAGACGCAACTTGTATGTCAGTGCGTTATGGCTACTGATAAATGCTCTTATAATCCTGTGTCTTCCAAAAAAAAGAGTAGAAAGTAGGAACTTGTCAGTTTCCTTTTTATTATGTCCATTGGCAGGATCAAAATTCCGAAGCAACATTACCGGGCAGTACTTCTTCAACATTATTTTGTGCACTGGCAGTCCCGATGGATTTAAGTTATTAAAAAAATCTTGCGGATATTGATGATAATTTTCATCTTCTATTGTGTCCGAGCTGAAATATTCGCGACTTTCTCCAGGGAAGTTGTACAGAAATTATGTATGAAAAATCGGAAAGTAACTAAGTCTACGGGAAAAACCAGCCTCGTTTCACGGCCAGAAACAGCTCCGTTTCAGGGAATCCCTTATCACCCCAACCCCCTACAAAGGAGGGGGGTAGGTTGGATGAAACCCCATTACAAACCATCTTAGGGGTCCCCACCATAACCCTGCCAAGTTTCATGCCCATCTGACCAGCCGTTTGACCGTGATTGAATGACAGACAGACAGACAGACAAACAGACAGACAGACAGACATTACGCCCATTATAGTATGATTATTATTATTATTATTATTATTATTATTATTATTATTAATTATTATTATTATTATTATATTCGGGAGATGAAGAAGAAGCCTATCCGTCTTGAACAAGCCCACGGGGCCATTGACTTAGAATTATTATTATTATTATTTTTATTATTATTATTATTATTATTATTATTTGTGTTTGACGAACAATAAGACATTTACTGTAGGATGATATATATATATATTATATATATATATATATATATATATATATATATATATATATATATAAGTGAATACCACAGGAAAATAATAGTCAGAAATCCAAGCGCTTTCGTCTTTACTCAGACATCGTCAAGGAGTTAATGAAGTACAATTGGAGATAAAGGTCTCAGGTACAAAACAAGATCAAGAATACCAGATGGTTAATTGTCAAAAGGGTAAAAATTAAAAGAGATAATCCAGGATTATCGGATATCACACGGTCACAAACCTAGCTGAAACTACAAAGTGTCTTTACACTCCAAAACATGTAAAAACTGAATATATTAATTTTGTTGCTTACATTTATCTACAACTTTTTTCATAATGAAAGCATCAAGTTTAGATAAACCAAGACTTAAATTTAGAACATTTCTATTATTTGACTTGATGAAACAAGATTCAATGATATTCCTTTTAACTGTGTCATTACATGGGATTAAGGCTCTTGTTTGACTCCAGTTAATAGGATGGTCTAAATCTCTCATATGTACGAATAATGCATTCGATATTTGCCCAGTTCTCACAGAATATTGATGTTGCTTGAGACGTTGTGAAAGAGATTTACCGGACTGTCCGTAATAGACTTTATCACACTTTTTGCACTTTTTGCAAGGAATTTCATATATGCAGCCTGGAAGATCTTTAGGAGAATTTTTTATTATTAAACTCTTGACATTAATATTACTGAAAATAACATTTATGTTAAATAGCTTTAAAATTCTAGGAATATCTAAAAACCTTTCATCATAAGGTAATTTTAGAATGTTATGCTTACTAAATTCAAGTTTGTCATTAGTTGAATAAAATGTTTTTCTAGCTCTTTTCCATGCCACATCTATAAAAGTCCTTGGGTATTTAAGTTTCAATGCAATATCATAAATAGTTTTAATTTCAGCGTCAATAAACTGCGGGCTACAGACACGTAAAGCCCTTAAGAACATCCCAAAAAAAACAGAGAATTTAACATTTTGATGGTGATTGGAATAGTAATGAACAAAAGAGGCAATGTTAGTTGATTTTCGAAAGACTGAAAAGGTGAAATTTCTATCATTTCTATGGACAGTTACATCAACAAAATTCAAATTACAATTTCTTTCTTCCTCTACAGTAAATTTTAGAAGGGACTAAATTATTGAGATTATTAAGGAATTCCTGGAGATTTTCGTGAACTGGCCAAATACAGAAGATATCATCCACATATCTAAACCAAATAACTTTTTGGGGCAAAATTCTTGGTAAGAGTTTTGTCTCAAAAAATTCCATGTAAATATTGCTAAGGACAGGAGATAAGGGATTACCCATAGCCATGCCAAACTTTTGTACAAAAAATTCCCCATTAAAACAAAATTTACTATCTTTGATACATAACCTTATGAGACTAATGAGGTTTGCTACACTAATGGGAATGTCAGGACATTCTAATTCCTCCTCCAAATATTCAAGTAAGTCATATACAGGCACTTTTGTAAATAAAGAGACAACATCAAAACTAACCATATTAAAATCATTATAAAATCAACATTGTTTTTAACATTCGTGTTAGAAATGTTTCCTACGACGAGTTTCTACGCATCATACTTCAGAAACACATCGACATCACAAAAGTGGAAGTAGATGATGCATTTCGTACACTTAGAAGCAGACGGTATAGCTTTAATCAGACGGTTCCTGTCGATTGGAAGAATCGGATGCTGGATTATTGCTACGGAAAATTTTAAGAAAGTGCTGCAACCGTCTTGAAAGGAAGCTTCAAGTCAAGTTGAAAAATCTTATTGCTGAAAGCGACTGGACTAAGCATGCCAACGTGGACTTCATGATTAATTTATCAGACAAACCAGTGGATAGTGCTACGACAGCGGTTTTGGGATATGGGTTAAGCTTTGGTGTCGACATCTCTTTTGTTCATTACTACTCCAAACACCATCAAAATGTTAAATTCTCTGTTTTTTCTGGGATGTTCTTAAGGGCTTTACGTGTCTGTAGCCCGCAGTTTATTGACGCTGAAATTAAAACTATTTATGATATTGCATTGAAACTTAAATACCCAAGGACTTTTATAGATGTGGCATGGAAAAGAGCTAGAAAAACATTTTATTCAACTAATGACAAACTTGAATTTAGTAAGCATAACATTCTAAAATTACCTTATGATGAAAGGTTTTTAGATATTCCTAGAATTTTAAAGCTATTTAACATAAATGTTATTTTCAGTAATATTAATGTCAAGAGTTTAATAATAAAAAATTCTCCTAAAGATCTTCCAGGCTGCATATATGAAATTCCTTGCAAAAAGTGCAAAAAGTGTGATAAAGTCTATTACGGACAGTCCGGTAAATCTCTTTCACAACGTCTCAAGCAACATCAATATTCTGTGAGAACTGGGCAAATATCGAATGCATTATTCGTACATATGAGAGATTTAGACCATCCTATTAACTGGAGTCAAACAAGAGCCTTAATCCCATGTAATGACACAGTTAAAAGGAATATCATTGAATCTTGTTTCATCAAGTCAAATAATAGAAATGTTCTAAATTTAAGTCTTGGTTTATCTAAACTTGATGCTTTCATTATGAAAAAAGTTGTAGATAAATATAAGCAACAAAATTAATATATTCAGTTTTTACATGTTTTGGACTGTAAAGACACTTTGTAGTTTTAGCTAGGTTTGTGACCGTGTGATATCCGATAATCCTGGATTATCTCTTTTAATTTTTACCCTTTTGACAATTAACCATCTGGTATTCTTGATCTTGTTTTGTACCTGAGACCTTTATCTCCAATTGTACTTCATTAACTCCTTGACGATGTCCGAGTAAAGACGAAAGCGCTTGGATTTCTGACTATTATTTTCCTGTGGTATTCGCTTCTTTATAAAGTCACGTGCATCTACAGTGATTTTTTAAGCAGAATATATATATATCATATATATATATATATATATATATATATAGATATATATAATATATATATATATATAATACATATAATATATATATGTGTGTGTGTGTGTTATACAGTCACAAGTAACACGTGAAGATTGTATATCAAGAGCCAGCAGGAAAAATGAAAAGCAGCAGTACCTAGCACTTTCGTGTATTCTTGATACACCTCATCAGGGTGCAATATATAAAAGAATGAAAAACAGCTTCGAAACAACAAAGGTAAACATAAAAATACAGAACAATCAAACAGCCTAGTCAAGAAGCAAATAGTCCACCGCCTAGAATTACACTTAAAGGACAACCACTACAAACAGAAATGGAACTAGTAAGCAGTCAATTACATAGTTACGAAGTTGTCAACAATACATCTCGTAAGCCAGTTATCTAGTTTATATCGTCCGTTGCTAATATTAAAAACACTACTTGACTTCTATTTTATTAGACTAGATCCTATGATGTTTCTTTTAATAATATCTCTACAAAATAAAATTTCCTCTGTATTTTTCCAATTAATTGCATGATTAAAATTATTCATATGTAGAAAGAGGGTACTCTATGTACTTCCTACACGTACACAATATTTATGTTGATTTAATCTTGATGCCAGTAGTTTGCCACTTTGACCAATATATTTTTTATCACGATCTCTGGATGGAATTTCGTAAATGCAACCCGTTTGTAAATGTGGAGAGTTCCTTATTAAAATAGTTCTTACAGACTGAGTGTTACTAAAAACAACATTTACATTAAAAAGAATACACGATATATATATATATACATATATACAGAGAGAGAGAGAGAGAGAGAGAGAGAGAGAGAGAGAGAAGAGAGAGAGAGAGAGAGAGAGTCAAGATCCTAGCCACAGGCATTAAATTAGAGGCAGAAACAGGTTCTTTTCTTTTCATTTTATGATAAATGCCAAAGAGACAAAGCAAAATAACAAAAGGAGAAAAACTCTCAAAGACGATGATAACGAAAAACTAAAAATTTACTCATCAAACCCCGAGGAAGGAAGAATATTCTACAACATCCTCTTGAACCTGGATAAGGTTTCACAGTGACGTCTGTCTAGACACCCAGTAGCGTCTGCTCTACAGAGTCCTGAAACAACATGGAAGCAGCCCGGTTCATAGCATGTGCCTCCTCCTCCTCCTCCTCCTCACCAGCTGTCAAGGCAGATTCTAACCGGCCTTAAGGTAACTAATTAACTGGGTGGGCGACACCCCCCCCCCTACAAACCTCCAAAAACAAATTCCCCCCCCCCCCCCACCCCTCCATCCCATTCAATTAGTTACGTCCCAAAAGGTCTGTAGCGGATTATCTAAACATCACTAAAACACTACTTCTAGAAAGTGACAAAATTTGGTAAACTGTTGGTAGATGTCGTTAAAAAATATATATATATATATACATATTCACTAATATGTGACATAAAAAGTGTCTTATCTAATGACATTTTCATTATGTACGAACAATTGATAAATTATACATAAAACTGACGAAATAAGTGTACTACAGTATACACGTATATTTTATATGTGATGGCTAAGTAATGGGAAAAAAGAAAAAAAAAGTCCAGTACTCACCCACTAAAAAATTCTTAGGTTTGGCCCTGGCGTGACAGATTCGGGTCTGCCTACCTGTTCACCACTCCGGAGGAGGTCAGTATTACAGGGGAACTATGGAAATTTCCTACAACGTGTTGTAGGTGTGTATTAAGCCCAGCAAAGACCTGCACGTTGAAGGGTCCGAACTCAAAGACAAACACACACACACACACAACAGAGTCAGCGCACACCGAGTCTGTAACACCGGCTACAGGTAGACTGTCGGGGCCGACTGCTGAGAGCGGTATACCGAACCCTCATAATAGTACTATTAGCTTCTAAATATATGTGGACTGAGAGAAGATAAGACGCAATCAAGTCCGGAAATCCTCCCAAATGTCCCACCAAATCATGATTGGTAAAGTCAAACCCATCTGGCACGGACTGACTCTCTTCAGATTAGAGACCGTGCTTCGTCAGTCACCTAAAATCTCTTCACACTTCATCCTGTTTTAGTTCCATCGGTGGATATATATATATATATATATATATATATATATATATATATATATATATATATGTGTGTGTGTGTGTGTGTGTGTGTGTGTGTGTGTGTGTAGCACGAAGGAACACACACTTGTGAATATCCTTGAATCAATGGTAGAAAGGAAAGTGAAAACAGGGACACGGAACAAGTACTTTCGTAGTATATTCTTGAAAATGTAGAACATATTACGAAAGTACTTGTTCCAAGTCCCTGTTTCACTTACCTTTCTACCATAGATTGAGGATAGAGAATATATATACATATATAGTGTATACTATATATATAATATATATATATATATATATATATATATATATATATATACTATATATATATATATATATAATATATTACTTATAATATATTTCCTATGTAGTTTGAAATGCAATTATAATTGTGGTAATATGATTAATTCACATCAGAACTTGTGTATCGTAGTATGAAATGTTTGTTTCTGTGTTCAGATTTCCCAAATTTAAAGATAACATGCCTTAAGTGATCCACTTTTCATTTTTAAGTACCGTAACACACAGAGAGTGAAAGCTCATAAGCCTTTGGGAGGGAGTTGTTTTGCTCTTTGAGGATGTCTTAGTCCTGCATTTTTTTATCGATGTATACACATCACGGGCGGTCCTGTAATGGAACAAAGGAGTCTTGTATTAGCTATTCCTATAGAGATGACGTAATATGTTTTCGTATTGAACTAGAGACTAATCGCCCACCCCATACGCTTATGGGGCGAGAGGAATTCATTGATTCGCTTTGGGACAGAACGGCGTGCGTTATAGTCTCTCTCTCTCTTTCTTGAAATCTCTCTCTCTCTCTCTCTCTCTCGCTCGGTCGCGAGACTGTTCAGTAATTTAACGTAACGAGCTGGTCACTCATTTTTATATAATTCTTAGTAATATATGTGTTGTTTGTGGGATCTGAACATAGTATTGCATTTATTGGTTTTTGTGAAGGCGCCAAGAAAATAGTGAAAAAGTGTAAAATTGTAACAGGCCTTTTGATTGACGCTGCAGCAGTGTATAAGGTATTTTTACAAATGTTGTGAAGTGCACTTCTTGGTTTTATCATTTCTAAACATTTATCTTTTGCTTTTTTCTTTTGACTTATTCCATTTTTATATGTTTAGTGTGTCTACTGTCAATGCTTTAATTGTTTTCATATTATGCATTATGTTTTTCTGCATTATCTTTATTTTGTTTAATGAGTTTGAATAATATTCTATTGTGTAAATTTTGAATCTTACACTTGTGAATTAACTTGCATTTAATTAAATTTAATTTCAAATTTAATTATTGCTTTATGATTTAATTTAATTAATTTTCTTGATAAACTTTGATCTAATTTTGCTTAATAATTAACTCAAGAATTAATTAAACTTTTGATTTCAAGTAATAACAATTTCCCTGAGATTGTGAATTTCATTTATAGATTTTGAATTTATAAATAAATTTTTGTATTTAAAATCTATGTGAGGATTTTATTCCACCAGTAAGCTATATTTTATTTTGTTTAGGTAGAAATATAGAGTGATAATTGTGACGTTTCCCACAAATAAATCAGAATCAGGGAAATACTTAAATTTGAATTTGCACGAGTCATGCCCTTTAATTAAGATTACCTCACACATATTTTAATGAACTTAGACTGATTGTTTTCTTGACTGTTCAGTTAGAAAAAAGGGATCACTCTTACCTTTAGAGTATTCAGTCGTTTAGTATTTGTGATGAAGGGTCAGATGTCTGTCGGTAGTGAGGTAATTAACAACCAGGTACTTGAATGAACTGTGCCCTAAGTACAAAGGGTGTCCCAGACCCAGGAATAAAAGGGTCTCTTGTATTAGCAAGTACAAATGGTAAGTGTAGTAACCAGATACTTGGCAATTTGGGTTAACAAATATTAATGGTGTCCAGACACAGATCTTTGACTACTTCATGCACCAAGTATTAATGGTATCCAGACCCAGATACTCTACACCACTTCGTCACAATATATATATATATATATATATATATATATATATATATATATATATATATATATATATATATATATATATATATATATATATATATATATATATACCGTGTATTTCCGTGTATAAGACGACCTTTAGATAAGACGAGGCCAAAACTCATGGCAAATTTTCATGAATTTATCTCATATCTGTAGTATAGGAAGACTTCTAAATTACTAATCGAAATGTTTTTTTGGAGAAAAGTGATTATTTTCAAAAGTTAAACAGTACAACTATATTAATAATAAAGACTGACTTAAAAGTTGTTTTGATTGTTGTATCCAATAACAATATTACTACTATCATATCGTTACTGTATTACAGAATATAAACATCGTCATGTACATCATTTGCATTTGATATTGTTTACATTATCAAAATCTCGGCTGATTTGAGTATTATCGATATCTTCATTGCCATTATTTGTTAGAAGAGATGTAATTCGGAGATACTTTTTATCATAACGAAGTTTGGTTGTAAACGTGCACATATCACTTCATTGTATAAGCACTGAGTAGGTGTGATTTCTCCAGTTCCAAACATCACTGCCGCCTGGCCGTTATTTGTTTTATTCACCCTCGGCTATAACCTGCAGTTTTAATTTACTAGTATGCTTTCTTGAGATCTCCACTGCATGAGAAATGAACAAAAATGTATTTTATTTTTACTTATTGAGAATCGGCATGGGTTTAACAATTTTAACGGAGCTCTTGATAAACGCTCGATAGTTACGGTAAATGACGTCGGCAATCAGCTGTTTTCAATTCGGTCGTTTATGCCCATACATGTTTACAATAATCGCTTCATTTAGAATTCTAAAAACCGGAATTTTGTAGTGGAGGATGATGGAGTATCAGTATTACAATCGATGAGAGAGAGAGAGAGAGAGAGAGAGAGAGAGAGAGAGAGAGAGAGAGAGAGAGAGAGAGAGAGAATTGCCTCGGTCAGGTTGTTACACTGATAGATATCCACATGCAAAAGTCGAATAATAGTTGTATTGAGAATAATGATAATTTAAATAAAACATGTTTTACTGTAATCTTATTACATGTATTATTGTATTACATTATAAGAACAAAACGATGAAGCGCCATTTGCATTCTAGGTTTGTTTACAGTCTCAGCTGATCGCGTTTTACCGATATCATCACTGTCTTTAGTTACTGGATGGAACTTAATTCAGAGATCCATACATTCCTTTCGTAAATGAACAAAGTTGGGTTGAACAAAGCCGAGTCTATATGTTTTTCATACAGAAGGTCGCGGCAAAGGGAAACCATTGTTTTGTTTACGTTTCGTCGCCATTCTCAAACCGCCCATAATACTACAGTAATAAACGATATAACACAACCATCGTTCATATGCCTAAATTGTTTGAAACAGTTACAGTTTTAAATTACGAACAGCTTTGCGTGCAGCCTCACTTGATGTTCGCTGCGTTTATCATAAAAGCACGGAGGGAACGTAAAAATATAGTCGTAAAATAATTTTTAAAATGCCATGAACAATACCGAAGATGATTTGTATATCGACGACGAAGTCTAAGTCGACTCGCCAGAAACAGACTGGAATCCTTAAGATGGTGGTACATGATTGTGATCAATCTAGTGATATGTATGATAAAACTTTACTGAAAAATGAATATTATATTTTCATAAATGTTATTACTCCTGTAATTACCGAAAAATATAGGTTGCTGTCAGCGCAACCGCAATTCGATGTTTACATTTTCTCAGCTGGGATCGCATAGATGAAAGTTTCTTTCATTGATTTCGAATTAATCCTCAAATAGGCGATTTGTTATGAAGATATGCCAATAATATATAGGTGAAATAGTTTTATAACCTTTATCATCAATTTATTTCATAAAGTGAATCTTTATGTATGATGGTGATAAGGCTATAGCACGGAGGCCGAGGCTAGCCTTACAGATACGCGTCTTAGAATTCAAGGGTTGATCTTTAGTATTGCAGTATAAGACGACCACCAATTTTTAGGGTGAAATTTTAGGATTTAAAGGTAGTCTTATACACGGAAATATACGGTATATATATATATATATATATATATATATATATATATATATATATATATATATATATATATATGTGTGTGTGTGTGTGTGTGTGTGACGGTACTTACTCTCTTCGCACACAGCTCTAAGGTAACGTGCGCCGACTTGGAGGCTATACTTTGGAGAATTTGACTTATATAAATTTTTCTTAATTTGCTGAAAGCTCTTGATCTGGAGTTCGCTAAAAGGTTTATTATTTAGATGAGAAATGAAGATTAATGTGAGCTTATTTCTTTATTCTTTGTTCGGGGTTCTTACAAAAGTTTTTCCACCTTCTGAGTTGCTGGGCTCTTGGACTGATAAAACTTCATTTTTTGAAAGGCACTTGTTACAATTACGAGTCTATAGGCACGAGGGAATTTTACTGAGTATTGATTGTCTCTTATCACTGTCTTTGATTGATTTGCACACCACACTTTTGCACCTGTTCTTCTTCTCGGGATTCTTCTGTCTTTCTCTCTCTCTGCCTGTTGCTGAGCCACTGGTTCTCCCCTCGTTCCCCTCTTAGTCGTTATCTTCTCTTGACTTCTCTGTTCCTTTTCTGCTCTGCTTTCTTCTCTCTCTGTCTGCCCTTTTATTAGGAAGATATCTTCTTAGCACTGCCTTTGGATTTTGGGATTTTGACTTGGTGTGGCATCTTCTAAAAGACTTCTTGTGTCATAGTGGCTACCAACTTGTATACAAACCGCCTTCCTGTCATGCCTTCTACAATGATTCGTAGTCTCTGAATTTGTATACGCCTCCTACTTGATGTCCTGGCTTCTTGGGGGTGTATCCCTTTGGTAACCTCATAGGTCATTCGTTGATATCCCTTTTGGGCTGTCTTATGACCAACACTCATGGCTTTTGATTCGTCGATACTAGAGGCCTATCTTTGGAAAGGTGGAGCTCTGAAGAGTTTGGTACTTCCCTCTTTCTAACAACGGGTCATAGAATTCCTTTTTAACGTATGCCAGATGGCTCTCTCTGACCTGTTCACGAAGGGAACGCCGATTAGTCATAGGCGCTAATGAGAGTAGTTTCCAATTTCTCGAAGATGCCTGGGAGATATCTTGTCGGTCACTAATCTCTGGTACGGACAGAGGTTTTTGGGGGAGATGAAAGCCACATGGCTTTATGACTAAAAGCCTTAATCGTTTGGGTCGAGTAACGCGATAATTCGTCCTCTAAGAAAAATCATTATCTTATTCCCTTTTCTCTTTTCTTCCTTATTAACCGTTTCGTGCCTTTTTCTAAGTATTATAGTATATATATATATATATATATATATATATATATATAATATATATATATATATATATATATATATATATATATATATATATATATATATATATATATATATATATGTGTGTGTGTGTGAGTGTGTGTGTGTATATATATACACATATATAATTTATATATATACTACTATAATATATTATATATATATATATATATAATATATATATATATATATATATACTTAGCCATATTGTGATGAGAAAGAAAGAAGCAGAGAGAGAGACACACACACACACACAGATAGGAAATGCATATCATCTGTGAACGTCCATTCGCGACCTCGCACTGGTGATAAGCAGAAAGGGTGAATAGGAATCCTGCAGAGGAGAAAGTAGCAGCGTTTGTCGACTTGGCCCTCCTCCTCCTCCTCCTCCTCGACCCTTCGCCTGTATCAAGGGGCTTTTCCCTTATCGTCCCTTGACTCCTGATCAGGATTCACCTTTGAGGAGATAACCTCCTCCAGCCCTCATCTTCGCTTGCTTCTAATAATCTGGAGCAACTGTTTACTATTATTATTATTATTATTATTAAGTAGACGAATAACCCTATCCATATGGAACAACAGGCCAGCCCTTGATGCTACTATCTCTCTCTCTCTCTCTCGGTGCTATTGTCAAAAAGTAGTGTGTGTGGTGTGGCGTTTGGTCTCCCGGACAGGACATCATCCTGCGTAGATAGTGGCCGTGTGACATCTACTACGACTCGTTTTGTGTTCAGACACATCATTATCGAAATATTTCATCCAGATAACGATAACGAAGTGAAAAATTAAGGTTACCTATTGCATCAAGATGAAAAACTCCTCAAAAAATTCCCCCTCATTTTGGGACCACCTTGACATGGTGAGGGTCTCTCTCTCTCTCTCTCTCTCTCTCTCTCGGGAATTTCTTCCCAGGTTGGAACCTAAGAGTCTCATAAAACATCATACATTTTTGGAAAAATATCTGTGGATTTTACTACTTTTGTCAACATTTACCAAAACTATCATCATCATCACAATCACCACCATCGTCATCACCACCATCATCATCACAATCACCACCATCGTCATCACCACCATCATCATCACAATCACCATCATCGTCCCTCTCATCACCAACATAATCATCATCATCACTCTCTTCGCCACCACCCCCATTACCATCATAATCATCACTCTCATCACCACCACGATCATCATAAGAATCACCATCATCGTCATCACCACCAACATTACCATCATCATCACTCTCATCGCCATCACCATCATCATCATCACTCTCATCATCATCACCAACATCATCACTGATCAACATTGTATCAACATCCATCCAGCGTAAAGATGACGCTCTATTTTTTCTCATTCGGGGAGAGAGAGAGAGAGAGAGAGAGAGAGAGAGAGAGAGAGAGAGAGAGAGAGAGAGAGAGAAATACTCTTTCACCAATATGATATTCAATAATGAATGACACAGGAGGAAAAAAACGACTATAGGCCTAGAATTGTGTAAATGGATTTCGGTTGTTTTCTCTCCAAAATTAGTTCTTATTTTACAGACAAATAGATTCAGGAGAGAGAGAGAGAGAGAGAGAGGAACCAGCCCATCAATTGTTGGTTTGTTTGTATGGTGTTTTTACGTTGCATGGAACCAGTGGTTATTCAGCAACGGGACCAACGGCTTTACGTGACTTCCGAACCACGTCGAGTCGAGAGTGAACTTCTATCACCAGAAATACACATCTCTCGTTCCTGAATGGAATGGCCGAGAATCGAACCCGCGACCACCGAGGTGGGACGCAAACACCATACAACCACGCCACTGAGGCGCTTCTTCAATTGTTGGGAGAGAGTTCAGGACAGCAAGATGGAAGGGAGACAAAAAGAACGGAGGGGCAGTAAAAGGAATGTAAGGGTTGCAGCTATAGGGGATCATGGAAGAGACGCTGCAAAGAACCTTCAGTAATGCCTACAGTGCACCTCCTCCTCTTCCTCCTGGGAGTTTTGTAAGGGATAAGGAGGACTTCTTACAGATTAAGGGACATTTAGTGAACGACGTAAGCGGAACCGTCGAAGAAGGCAAGTGACGTTAACTGATAAATCTCCCCCCCCACCCCCCCTCAAAACATGATCATTCAGACGAAGACGTCTCCAGACTTGCAGATGTCTTTGGAAATATTCCTTCATTTTGGCCTCATAGATTTCATTACATTGGTGCTTTGCTTTTCATCAGCACTAAAGAGTAATTGATTGTCACTACCATTCATTGAAGGACGTCCTATCATTGTCAAAATTACGAAGACTTCATTGCTAGATAAGATGTCTTCGTGCACTTGTGATGTGTCCATCTGATCGTTTATTCTATCATATATTTCCAAGAATTGTCCTTTTTATGATATGCACACATACTATTTTATCCATACATAGGATAAATAATACACAGAGTTGCATACATAGCTACTACATAATGGATGTGTGTTCGCGTTACAATATTATTAAGTCTGTCTTTCTCTATGTCTGAGAAATAGGCTCCCCCGTCTATGTAAATATAACCTGTGAGGATATAAAAGGCTTCTTAATCAATCATTAAGTAAGTAAGCAACTGGCATTGTGATTCACTATCATTTTGAATTCACTGTCACTGTGGTTGCACTGTCACAGTAAATTCCCTGTCACCGTGAATTCACTGTCACTGTGAAATCACTCTCTCACTATCACTATGAATTCATAGTCACTGTGAATCACCCTTCACAGTGAATTCACCGTCACCATGAATTCACTGTCATCGTGAATTCACTGTCGCTGTGAATTCATTGTCACTGAATTCATTGCCACTGTGAATCACCTTTCACAGTGAATTCATGGTCACTGTGGACTCACTATAATTGTGAATTCACTGTCACAGTGAATGTGTGGTTACCGTGCATTCACTATCTGTGAATTTACTGTGACAGGGAATTCAAGTAATTAGGAATCCTTGAGACATTTTACTCTGATAATAATAATAATAATCATCATCATCATCATCATCATACTAATAATTACTTTTGGGCCAGAAAGGAGTTGGCTGGGTACACACATATAGTTATTTACACGAGATGATACAAAATGTAGTACAGAGAGAGAGAGAGAGAGAGAGTCAGCGGAGCTAAACACGGTTGTGTGCGTGCGTCTGCTGTGTGTGTGTGTGTGTGTGTGTACTATGTAGTACTCATGTACGTGGGTGTAACTGATCATCGTATACTACCAGGGGCAGGTGTCGTGCATGGCTCCGATGAATATGATGAAAACGTAACAAAAATTAATAAAATAAAATAAAAATTTAAAAAAAATAAACGAAATGCAAGACACAAAAAGGGACAAGACAAGACATTCCAACAGAACAAACATTGGCCTATTCATTCAGAACTCAAAAACTGAAATTAGCATCTGTAGGGGTCATATCCTCACCTTATGAGAGAGAGAGAGAGAAGAGAGAGAGAGAGAGCTCTCTCTCTCTCTCTCCCGGACCTCCTCCTCCTCCTCCTCTGCCACCTTGAGTGAGAGCTCCACCACCACCGAGAGGGAGAACTCAAAGACAGAAGAAGAGCAGAGAGAGAGGGCGGAGACTCTCTCCGTCCTTCCGAGGGAGGGAGGGAGGGAGGGAGGCGGGACCTCAATGATGCCAGGACCCTTCATCGCTGGAGGAGACCCACTACACAGGAGGAGGAAGGGAAGGGCGGCGACGCGCGGGAGGAGGAGGCTTCCCCAGGGGGAGGAAGAGGAGGAGGGAATCTGGCGTACAAGATGGCGACTGGATGAGGATGTGGGGAACGAGAGAGAGAGACAGATTGAAGTCTGTATATATATATATATATATATATATATATATATACTATATATATATATATATATATATATATATAAAATAATCAACTCTTGAAATACGACGAACCAGAAAGGTGAGGAAAAAAAATAAAACTAAACAGCTGGTGATCTTTTGGGACCAAAACAAGCAGACAAGGTTGTCTTAAAACGTTGTTATAAACAAGAAGACAATTTGCAAATACAAATGCTATGGCCTCCTCCTACTCTCGCTTCAAAGATAATTTATTTTTATATAGAAAGTCAGGAGTGAGTCTGGCAATTTGCCAGGCTTCTGGTGCGGCGACATAGCAGCGACCACATTATAGGCCTATAATTCTTCTCTGGTATACAACTCTCTTCTGCTGTGCCTAGTTCAACGTTTTCATGAGAGAGAGAGAGAGAGAGAGAGAGAGAGAGAGAGAGCTAATCTCTCTCTCTAGTATCTTAGATTTTCTGAAGGCACAATTTCGGGAAACGAAGAAGATGCAGAAAGGAGCCTATATAAAAAAAAAAAATAGCACTATGGCTCGTTATGGTTAATCTGCTGCTTTCTCTCACACACAGTATCTTATGGGATGTCCAATTCCCCTAATGGCAACAACATGTGTCTTTGCCATCCTTTCCCTCTCTTTCTCTCTCTCTGTTTCAAAGTCTCATTAAGTGGAACGCATAAACCTGAATACCTGAGAGCAATTGATCGTAAATAGGATACTACAGCTAGTAAAGTGGTCTGTCACAATTCCCTTTGACGGAGTGCGCGAGATCTGAAAAGCGTGCTCTGAAAGAAGAGAGAGAGAGAGAGAGGAGAGAGAGAGAGAGAGAAATCAACTTCAATGCATTCTTAGGGATAATTGGTTGATTGGCATTCGGTGCCTGTTTAACAAAAATAACACGTTAATGATTGACTGTATATACATAGATCTCTTGTGCTGTCTCTCATGGTATACTGATGTAGAGTGGCATCTGTAGAGGAGCCAGAAGCATATTTTCCCTGGGAGCCTCAAATCCTGAAGCATACATGAGTAGTTTCCGGTATCAATCAGACGAACACTCATGACCCTTTGAACGAGCTTGTTAATTCCGAAAACAGTATCGGCGCCTGCCTTTCTTGAATGAATCAAACAATTACATAATATATAATTCCTTTATTCATTAAAGAAATGCAGGTGCTGATAAGGTTTCTGCAATTGCGATGGCAATAATTTAAGTAAAGCAAGATGCGGTAAAGAATAAATACAAGAAGTTACATTGATTTTTTTTTCAGTGGTTCCATGTACTGTTCAATTGAAATCAAACATTTCTTGACAGAATAACACAGTCATATACTGTATACAAATGTTATACAATATGAAAAGGATACCCTTAATTCACTTAAAGAATATACTGTACAATGCCGCAATATGTAGATATATATATATATATATATACTATATATATATATATATATATGTATATATATATATATATATATATACATATATATATATATATATATATATATATATATATATATATATATATATATACATATATATATATATATATAACATATTATAATAAATCATAATTTTTTTTCATTTTCCAGGATTTCAGGAGGGGGCAAGTAGCCCCCCTTGCCACATGCAAGGCGTTGTTACTAGCGCGCGCTATTAACGTCGACACAGACGTTAGGAATTCCTGACGCCTGCGTAACGCGTCCTAACGCAACGCTAGTAACGCTCGTGTAGTCCAAATTAGTGATTTTCCATTGAAAAGTACGGTAAGATACCTCATTCTGTAAAAGGCAGCGTCAGGTGGCATCGGCAACTCGACGTTTTTGGCGCTCGGGTATCCAGGCCTTATTAGACAATGGTTCATATGGTTGGTGTTTTGAAGCATTGAAATCTGAAAGACAGAGAGAGAGATAGAGAGAGAGAGAAGAGAGAGAGAGAGAGAGAGAGAGTATCACAATGTCATGTAATACCTACGGAATTGCAACAACACTTTTTTTTTTTTAACTAAGTATAGGTAGGCCTAGGCTTACATGCCTAATGTACTAATTTTCGTTTGATCACAGGCATTTATACCCATTTATGAACAATAAGGTCCTCCTAAGCGTTGGATTTATTCCTTTATTCTGATTCCTTATTTATACTTGTTATATTATTCCATTCATTCACGTCCAGCTTGGTTGAGGGAAGTTGATTGTAGTACAAGAGAGAGAGAGAGAGAGAGAGAGAGAGAGAGAGAGAGAGAGAGAGAGAAAAAACATTTAAACATTTCCCAATGACACAATCTGGACCCACAGCATCGCATAAAATATGTTTTGGGTAATTCACCAAAAACCATGATTGTTTTGAGTTGTATTTTGAACGTTTTCGAAATTACATTAGTTCGCTAAGAATATTGGACCCACCAATATAGCCCTACAAACCTGAGGTCTTTAAAGTTATCCCTCAAGCTGGTACGAAAGTAAAGTGATTGCTCTACCAATCTTGGGGGACCGGTGGAGGGGGAGGTGAGGGGGGGTGGTTGGAGGCTACGTCTACATCCCTCCCGGTGCTCAGGTAGTTGTTACTAACTTAATTATTAACTTAATAAGAAAATTACTGCCACAGATATCCCGCTCAATTGCTATATCCGGTAAATGTTGCCAAAAATATGTACTTCAAAAGTGCCATGCTTTTCACTGGATATTTTCTTATTAGTTTACCTCTCTCTCTCTCTCTCTCAGCAGCAGACTCACCGTAACAGAAACCATAATAGTACTAGGCCCCACACACTTTTCTGGTCTTTTTCGTTACCCAAAATTCTGATTTCAGAAAGTCTGTGGAACGAGGGAGAGAGAGAGAGAGAGAGAGAAAGTCAGGAACCAGCTTTTGATTCACGTCTGTTTTTCCACAATAAAACCCGAGTGTAGAACGAAATGACTTGCAACTTTTTGGGTCGACTTTTGAACTGGTTTGATGATGATAATAATCTGGCTGTTTGTGTATAGGTGAGTGTGTGTGTGTGGATTCAATTTTTTTTTATCTTTCCTTGATAATGGACCTCAAGGGTTTAAATCTGGTATGTATCCACCTTTGCAGAGGCGTGTTTAGTACAAGCCCGCTGGGAATGACCGTGAAAATATAAACAAAAGACTGTAAATATCATAACGATAATGACTTCCAAGGAAATGTCAGTCCCAGGTAACGAACTCCGCCCCCCAACCCCCCGCCCCCACTATCTAGGAAAGAACCCGTTTATATATATATTTATATATATATATATATATATATATATATATATATATATATATATATTATATCTATATTTATATATATCTAAATCTGCATCTATCTATTTTTATATATATATATAGATATATATATATTATATATATATTCTATATATATATATATATATATATATATATATATACATAATCCACACATCAGACGGTACTATAGTGGGCAGGAGAAGGGCGCAGGAACATATACTCATCCATTAGATACATTTATTGTCAACGCGTTTCTTGACCCATGGTCACATCATCAGGACATCTATGTAAAAAGGAGCATCCGAGCACACAATTAAAAGAAACATACATAAAGCATAAGAAAACTTAAAATGAAGACTAAGTTAAACTTAAACTTAAGTGTGAAAAAATTGATTGACTGACTACCTCAGTAGATAGGCCTATGCTCACACAGTAACAGACTGCTTCTCTCTCTCTCTCAGCCAATCCAGAGTTGCTTACGCCTAGTCTCTCGAGGGTCCTTCTTTAGGCTCAGGATTTAATAAAGGATTTTTGGAAGGTTCTCAGTCGTACTGTAGCAGCAATGACTTCGGTCAACCATGTTTGTTTGTCCTCAGTCTCCGTCGCTTCCTTACAACGGGATTCCTCGAAGGATATTAATTGGCGTTGTGATCCGTTGCATAGTTTGAGGTGTATTGGGACCGTGAGAGATTGTGTGTATATATATATATAAAGATTATATATATAATATATTAATATATATATGATAATTATAGATATAGATACACGTATATATATTATATATATAACGTATAGATATTATATATTTATAATACTACGTTACGATATAATATATATATATTTATACTAATATATATATATATATGAATATATATATATTAAATCCGATTCAGGAAACTTGCAAACAACCACAATAGAAGGAAGAACATTTATTTGAGACGTTTCGGCCATACAATGTGCATCTTCAGTCTATTAAGATAAAAACACATGCATATTAACATTAAATAAAAGCAAGATTCTTATTATAACAAGTAAAAATTAATACAACTCTAAAATTAACTCAAAGTTTACAGAGAGGATCAAAAAGTTAAATAACAAGTAAAACGAAGTAGTAAATGAACAAATCAAAAACAGATACCAAGCCGCAACCAACCGTTAGTTGAGAAGGAAGGAGGTAGAATGACTAGACTTGAGCAAGAAGTTAAAAAACTTGACTATGCCAGGTAAAGCGAAGATGAACTCCACTATTCAATGAATAGTGGAGTTTCATCACGTCTGCATATATATATATATATATATATATATATATATATATATATATATATATATATATATATATATATATACACACACACACACACACACACACACACATATATTTATATATAATAATATAATATAATATATATATATCATATATAATAATATAATATATTATATAGTATATATACATATATATATAACGAGGCATACAGCAGGGTCCATAAAACACATCAACAAGGCCATAGTTTATTCAAACGAAACGTTTCGCACATGTTCTATGTGCATTTTCAATCTGTAAATATAACATAAAAATCATTAAAATTTACAAAAAACATTACAAAAATATTAAGAGAAAAAAAGGGTTATTAAAAACTTTTAAAAATTAACATTGTTTAGAAAGGTTACAGTAAAAAAGACCCAGTGCTCACCAAACCATTCAGAGGAGAAGGAGAAGAACGAATGACCAAGATTTGACACCAACCTACGACTTCAGTTATGCGAGATAAAGAGGAGAGGCGAAAACGTTAGAGTTTAAAGAAGGAACAAGCCGTTTGATGTATAATGACTCAAGGGTAGTTAAGTAATCACTATGGCTCATACCACCAATAATGGAGGAATGCTTTTTTGTTTTTTGACTTCAATTTTACATATAGAGGCATGGTTCTTTATATTAGAAAATTCGGGTTTACTCAGTTTCTGGCCCGTTCTATAATTGTATCCCATATGGCTACAATATCTCAAATGCAGTAACCAGCGACAAGATCTAATATAAATACCGGGGCATCCCGGGCACTTGAATTTATAAATAATGTTGGACCTCATGAAGGCCTGCAGCTTGTCCTTGTAGTTAAAGAATACGCCAATCTTGAGTGGATTGATTGGAATTAATTGAATACTAAGGCATCCAAATTCATGTTCAATTATTTGTTTAAGTTTGGTTGCAAAGTTGTTGTCCGAAATAAGAGGGATTGTTGCAAATATATTTTTCTTTGGGACATTATAAGAGGGTGTCGGATTAGAGAAGTGTTTTTAAAAAAAATTTGTTAAAAACAAAATCTCATTATGAAAAAGAGACCAACTCGAAGAATATCGAAGAGCCCTATAAACTAAAGTATATATGGAGTTTAGTTTAAAAAGCCTGAGCTATAGAAGTTATTAGCAAGTCCAGTGTATGTCTTTTTCCGATACACAGATGTTGTAAAATCACCATTATCTCTGCTTACATTAATATCCAGAAAGGGTAGACAATTGTCGTTTTCTTTTTCCATGGTAAACTTTATATTTCGATGCTGATTATTGATATGTTCCAAAAATATCTCACTTTGCCAAGGCTCCTTGAATAATATAAAAGTGTCATCAACATATCGTCTATAATAGACAGGTTCACATATATGTGGACAATTAGTGAAAAAGTTTTCTTCCAAAAAAGACAAAAATATTGGCGAACACAGGCCCTAATGGGGAGCACATGGCAACTCCATCGACCTGCGAAAAGAGATGACCATTAAAAACAAACATTGAGTCTGCACAGCAAGCTCAAGAAACGTCTTAAAAAGTTGTCTATTAAAAACATGAAACACTGTATGATCGTCATAAAAAAATCTTGTCTAAAATAATGTTGATGGTTTCATTCAATGGCACATTTTGTGAAAAGAGATTTTACATCGAAGTTTGTCATGTGCAGATCACCATCTTGTACTAATATTTCTTTCTGGAACTCATATCCATTTTTAAGTGAAAATTCGTTGTAAACAAATTCACTGAGTAATGAGACAAGGTATTTAGATATTGCATAAGAAGGGGTGTTATAGGCTGCCATAATGGGTCTAATAGGAACTCCTTCCTTATGTACCTTAGGGAGTCCATATAATATCTGGAAAGAAGAACCTGTCACAAATAGTTTCTGGTACGTAATTTCATCTAAAATACCTTCATTTTTCAATTTTCTCAAAAATCTATTAATTTTGTCTTCTCTTTTGCAAATGTCCAAAAAATTTGGTTCACCATGCGATCGAAATTTAGTGTTATCGGCAAGAATGTTCTTAACCTTATCAATATAATCTTGTTTATTTAGTAGTACCACACTTTTCCTTTGTCTGGTTTACAAATAACCAAACTATCCCGTTTACTTAGTTTCTGCAAGATATTCAAATCCTCTTTCCTGAAAGAAACGGGGTCCAAGATACTTTTAACTTGTTATAAGTCTTATGTAAGATAAACGATAACTTTTGTTGTAAACCACTTGAGTCTCTGAAAAAGCATTTCGAAAGGAAAATAGAAGTCTGCATACTGAGGTCTGTAGGATGGCAAACAAAAATCCAAGCCAAACGAGAGCAAGAACTCTTCTCTTTTGGAGAGAACATAGTTAGAGAAATTAAAAATACAGTAATTCCTGTGATTAAAATTGGGAGTAACAACACCTGAGGCTTTTAGTTTCTTTTGATGACGTAATTGTACAGAGGAGACAAAATTATTTACAAAATTACAAAAAAGTTTCTGGTACAGAAAACGGTCAATAATGGATAAATATTGAAAAAGTTGTGTGGCGGGATCACAAGCTAGAAAAAACAAGTGCAAAACCCTCCCCACATTAACCTAATCGATCAACCTGCCAAACCCACCCTCAGTTCACACTTTCTTCTTAACACAACAAATACAGCAGGACAATTGACCTACACTATACAAAAAACAAAACAAAAAAGCAAAACACATGTACCTACCAACACTATACAAAAACAAAACGAAAAAGCAAAGCACATGTACTTACCAACTCCAGATATTCCAGGGCTATCCTGTGCTGTCCGCTTTTTCAGGTCACAGAAATACCAACGACAACAACCAAGAACCACAACCAACAACCCAATAACACAACAACCAAGGACTACAACCCCATAACAACCAAGGACCACAACAACACAACAACCATGGAACACAAACCAACCAACACAAAACAACAACTCAAAAAGGCAACACACCCACTAACAACACCAAGGAATCACAACAGCTCACCAATAACAACCTTCAACAACTCACAACCCACCAAGAAACCACAACAGCTCCCAACAACAACCTTCAACCATAACAACTCACAATAACTCAACAAAAACTCACAAGCACAACAAATCCAACAACACAGCTCTAAATCAATTAACATCAAACTTAATAACAACCAACAACAAATCAACAATACACAACTCAAATGAATCTCAATGCCTTCACTAGATCGCTGTCGACACCACCGACTATCACCAGCTCTCACCAAAGACTGACTCAAAAACTCACTCAAAACACAGAACTCTAACAATCAACAGCACCAGCAGACAGCCCAGAACCTACCAACAACCAATTCAGTCATTAACTATCCATACAGCAATTAATAACCCTCTCTCTCTCTCTCTCTCTATCTCTCTCTCTCTCTCACACACACACACAGACGTTGTCAAATGGAACTCCATAACTCCTTCATATTTGTTCTCGTAGTTGGCAAACAATCGTATGAGTACTTTCGATAAACTTTTGCTTCGTCTCTATCTCCTTCTTAAGTAGCTCGTCCAAGGCGTTTCGGTAAAATTCAGTGTGATATAACGATGTCTTGTAGAGGGTTGAATCTGGATGAAACTTAGGGTGTACTCCGTTCAGAAGACAATACTGTAAGAAGTCCAAGTCACATCTGGCTTTTTCCCCCTTTAAGGTAAATTTCTCCAACTTCCTCGAAGTGGTCAGCGTCGCTGGTGGATGACGGTGTCGAAGGAGCTGGGAAAAGTGTTGAATGCGGCGAAGTCTCAGCCTGAATGCAAAGAGAAAAACGAAAAGAAGCCGATGCAACATCACGGACGTATCCACAGATTCCAGGTGAAGATATGAAGAGGCATACAACAGGGTCCATAAAACACACCAACAAGGCCATAGTTTATTCAAATGGAACGTTTCGCACATGTTCGATGTGCATTTTCAATCTGTAAATATAACATAAAAATCATTAAAATTTACAAAAAAATTTACAAAAACATTAAGAGAAAAAAAGGGTTATTATTGAAAACTTTTAAAAATTAACATTATTTAAAAAGGTTACAGTAGAAAAGACCCAGTGCTCACCAAACCATTCAGAGGAGGAGAAGAACGAATGACCAAGATTTGACACCAACCTACGACTTCAGTTATGCGAGATAAAGAATATAGAGGAAACGTTAGAGTTTAAATAAGGAACAAGCCGTTTGATGTATAATGACTCAAGGGTAGTTAAGTAATCACTATGGCTCGTACCACCACCTAACGGGGAAATGTTTTTTTTGTTGACTTCAATTTCACATATAGAGGCATGGTTCTTTATATTAGAAAATTCGGGTTTACTCAGTTTCTGGCCCGTTCTATAACTGTATCCCATATGGCTACAATATCTCAACTGCAGTAACCTGCGACAAGATCCAATATAAATACCGGGGCATCCCAGGCACTTGAATTTATAAATAATGTTGGACCTCATGAAGGCCTGCAGCTTGTCCTTGTAGTTAAAGAATACGCCAATCTTGAGTGGATTGATTGGAATTAATTGAATACTAAGGCATCCAAATTCATGTTCAATTATTTGTTTAAGTTTGGTTGCAAAGTTGTTGTCCGAAATAAGAGGGATTGTTGCAAATATATTTTTCTTTGGGACATTATAAGAGGGTGTCGGATTAGAGAAGTGTTGTGAAAAAAAATTTGTTAAAAACAAAATCTCATTATGAAAAAGAGACCAACTCGAAGAATATCGAAGAGCCCTATAAACTAAAGTATATATGGAGTTTAGTTTAAAAAGCCTGAGCTATAGAAGTTATTAGCAAGTCCAGTGTATGTCTTTTTCCGATACACAGATGTTGTAAAATCACCATTATCTCTGCTTACATTAATATCCAGAAAGGGTAGACAATTGTCGTTTTCTTTTTCCATGGTAAACTTTATATTTCGATGCTGATTATTGATATGTTCCAAAAATATCTCACTTTGCCAAGGCTCCTTGAATAATATAAAAGTGTCATCAACATATCGTCTATAATAGACAGGTTCACATATATGTGGACAATTAGTGAAAAAGTTTTCTTCCAAAAAAAGACAAAAATATTGGCGAACACAGGCCCTAATAGGGAGCCCATGGCAACTCCATCGACCTGCGAAAAGAGATGACCATTAAAAACAAACATTGAGTCTTGCACAGCAAGCTCAAGAAACGTCTTAAAAAGTTGTCTATTAAAAACATGAAACACTGTATGATCGTCATAAAAAAATCTTGTCTAAAATAATGTTGGTGGTTTCATTCAATGGCACATTTGTGAAAAGAGATTTTACATCGAAGCTTGTCATGTGCAGATCACCATCTTGTACTAATATTTCTTTCTGGAACTCATATCCATTTTTAAGTGAAAATTCGTTGTAAACAAATTCACTGAGTAATGAGACAAGGTATTTAGATATTGCATAAGAAGGGGTGTTATAGGCTGCCATAATGGGTCTAATAGGAACTCCTTCCTTATGTACCTTAGGGAGTCCATATAATATACTGAAAGAAGAACCTGTCACAAATAGTTTCTGGTACGTAATTTCATCTAAAATACCTTCATTTTTCAATTTTCTCAAAAATCTATTAATTTTGTCTTCTCTTTTGCAAATGTCCAAAAAATTTGGTTCACCATGCGATCGAAATTTAGTGTTATCGGCAAGAATGTTCTTAACCTTATCAATATAATCTTGTTTATTTAGTAGTACCACACTTTTCCTTTGTCTGGTTTACAAATAACCAAACTATCCCGTTTACTTAGTTTCTGCAAGATATTCAAATCCTCTTTCCTGAAGAACGGGGTCCAAGATACTTTTAACTTGTTATAAGTCTTATGTAAGATAAACGATAACTTTTGTTGTAAACCACTTGAGTCTCTGAAAAAGCATTTCGAAAGGAAAATAGAAGTCTGCATACTGAGGTCTGTAGGATGGCAAACAAAAATCCAAGCCAAACGAGAGCAAGAACTCTTCTCTTTTGGAGAGAACATAGTTAGAGAAATTAAAAATACAGTAATTCCTGTGATTAAAATTGGGAGTAACAACACCTGAGGCTTTTAGTTTCTTTTGATGACGTAATTGTACAGAGGAGACAAAATTATTTACAAAATTACAAAAAAGTTTCTGGTACAGAAAACGGTCAATAATGGATAAATATTGAAAAAGTTGTGTGGCGGGATCACAAGCTAGAAAAAACAAGTGCAAAACCCTCCCCACATTAACCTAATCGATCAACCTGCCAAACCCACCCTCAGTCACACTTTCTTCTTAACACAACAAATACAGCAGGACAATTGACCTACACCTATACAAAAACAAAACAAAAAAGCAAAACACATGTACCTACCAACACTATACAAAAACAAAACAAAAAAGCAAAACACGTACCTACCAACACTATACAAAAACAAAACAAAAAAGCAAAACACATGTACCTACCAACACTATACAAAAACAAAACAAAAAAGCAAAACACATGTACCTACCACCACTATACAAAAACAAAACAAAAAAGCAAAACACGTACCTACCAACACTATACAAAAACAAAACAAAAAAGCAAACAAAAACATGTACCTACAACACTATACAAAACAAAACAAAAAACAAAAAAGCAAAGCACATGTACTTACCAACTCCAGATATTCCAGGGCTATCCTGTGCTGTCCGCTTTTTCAGGTCACAGAAATACCAACGACAACAACCAAGAACCACAACCAACAACCCAATAACACAACAACCAAGGACTACAACCCCATAACAACCAAGGACCACAACAACACAACAACCATGGAACACAACCACCAACACAAAAACAACAACTCAAAAAGGCAACACACACCCACTAACAACACCAAGGAATCACAACAGCTCACCAATAACAACCTTCAACAACTCACAACCCACCAAGAAACCACAACAGCTCCCAACAACAACCTTCAACCATAACAATCACAATAACTCAACAAAAACTCACAAGCACAACAAATCCAACAACCACAGCTCTAAATCAATTAACATCAAACTTAATAACAACCAACAACAAATCAACAATACACAACTCAAATGAATCTCAATGCCTTCACTAGATCGCTGTCGACACCACCGACTATCACCAGCTCTCACCAAAGACTGACTCAAAAACTCACTCAAAACACAGAACTCTAACAATCAACAGCACCAGCAGACAGCCCAGAACCTACCAACAACCAATTCAGTCATTAACTATCCATACAGCAATTATACCCTCTCTCTCTCTCTCTCTCTCTCTCTCTCTCTCTCTCACACACACACACAGACGTTGTCAAATGGAACTCCATAACTCCTTCATATTTGTTCTCGTAGTTGGCAAACAATCGTATGAGTACTTTCGATAAACTTTTGCTTCGTCTCTATCTCCTTCTTAAGTAGCTCGTCCAAGGCGTTTCGGTAAAATTCAGTGTGATATAACGATGTCTTGTAGAGGTTGAATCTGATGAACTTAGGGTGTACTCCGTTCAGAAGACAATACTGTAAGAAGTCCAAGTCACATCTGGCTTTTTCCCCCTTTAAGGTAAATTTCTCCAACTTCCTCGAAGTGGTCAGCGTCGCTGGTGGATGACGGTGTCGAAGGAGCTGGGAAAAGTGTTGAATGCGGCGAAGTCTCAGCCTGAATGCAAAGAGAAAAACGAAAAGAAGCCGATGCAACGTCACGGACGTATCCACAGATTCCAGGTGAAGATATGAAGAGGCATACAACAGGGTCCATAAAACACACCAACAAGGCCATAGTTTATTCAAATGGAACATTTCGCACATGTTCGATGTGCATTTTCAATCTGTAAATATAACATAAAAATCATTAAAATTTACAAAAAAATTTACAAAAACATTAAGAGAAAAAAAGGGTTATTATTGAAAACTTTTAAAAATTAACATTATTTAAAAAGGTTACAGTAGAAAAGACCCAGTGCTCACCAAACCATTCAGAGGAGGAGAAGAACGAATGACCAAGATTTGACACCAACCTACGACTTCAATTATGCGAGATAAAGAATATAGGAGGAAACGTTAGAGTTTAAATAAGGAACAAGCCGTTTGATGTATAATGACTCAAGGGTAGTTAAGTAATCACTATGGCTCGTACCACCAATAACGGGGAAATGTTTTTTGTTGACTTCAATTTTACATATAGAGGCATGGTTCTTTATATTAGAAAATTCGGGTTTACTCAGATTCTGGCCCGTTCTATAACTGTATCCCATATGGCTACAATATCTCTCAACTGGAGTAACCTACGACAAGATCCAATATAAATACCGGGGCATCCCGGGCACTTGAATTTATAAATAATGTTGGACCTCATGAAGGCCTGCAGCTTGTCCTTGTAGTTAAAGAATAAGCCAATCTTGAGTGGATTGATTGGAATTAATTGAATATTAAGGCATCCAAATTCATGTTCAATTATTTGTTTAAGTTTGGTTGCAAAGTTGTTGTCCGAAATAAACGGGATTGTGGCAAATATATTTTTCTTTGGGACATTATAAGAGGGTGTCGGATTAGAGAAGTGTTGTGACAACAGCCTGTTAATTACTTTAAAAACCAAGTTTTTTGGATAAGAATTCTGTGAAAAAAATTATTAAAAACAAAATCTCATTATGAAAAAGGAGACCAACTCGAAGTTTATAGGGCTCTTCGATATTCTTTCAATATATTATATGGACTCCCTAAGGTGCATGAGGAAGGAGTTCCTATTAGACCCATTATGGCAGCCTATAACAGCCCTTCTTATGCAATATCTAAATACCTTACCTCATTACTCAGTGAATTAGCTTACAACGAATTTTCACTTAAAAATGGATATGAGTTCCAGAAAGAAATAGTTTTACAAGATGGTGATCTACACATGACATCTTCGATGTAAAATCTCTTTTCACAAATGTGCCATTGAATGAAACCATCAACATTATTTTAGACAAGATTTTTTATGACGATCATACAGTGTTTCATAGTTTTAACAGACAACTTTTTAAGACTTTTCTTGAGCTTGCTGTACAAGACTCAATGTTTGTTTTTAATGGTTATCTCTTTCCGCAGGTCGATGGAGTTGCCATGGGCTCCCCATTGGGGCCTGTGTTCGCCAATATTTTTATGTCTTTTTTAGAAGAAAACTTTTTCACTAATTGTCCACATATATGTGAACCTGTCTATTATAGACGATATTATTCAAGGAGCCTTGGCAAAGTGAGATATTTTTGGAACATATCAATAATCAACATCGAAATATAAAGTTTACCATGGAAAAAGAAAACGACAATTGTCTACCCTTTCTGGATATTAATGTAAGCAGAGATAATGGTGATTTTACAACATCTGTGTATCGGAAAAAGACATACACTGGACTTGCTAATAACTTCTATAGCTCAGGCTTTAAGAATTTTAAACTAAACTCCATATATACTTTAGTTTATAGGGCTCTTCGATATTCTTCGAGTTGGTCTCTTTTTCATAATGAGATTTTGTTTTTAAAAATTTTTTAATTACAGAATTCTTAAAAAAAAACTTGGTTTTTAAAGTAATTGAACCGGAATTTAGATGCCTTAATATTCAATTAATTCCAATCAATCCACTCAAGATTGGCTTATTCTTTAACTACAAGGACAAGCTGCAGGCCTTCATGAGGTCCAACATTATTTATAAATTCAAGTGCCCGGGATGCCCCGGTATTTATATTGGATCTTGTCGTAGGTTACTCCAGTTGAGAGATATTGTAGCCATATAGGATACAGTTATAGAACGGGCCAGAATCTGAGTAAACCCGAATTTTCTAATATAAAGAACCATGCCTCTATATGTAAAATTGAAGTCAACAAAAAGAATTTCTCCATTATAGGTGGTACGAGCCATGGTGATTACTTAACTACCCTTGAGACGTTATACATCAAACGGCTAGTTCCTTCTTTAAACTCTAACGTTTCCTCCTATATTCTTTATCTCGCATAACTGAAGTCGTAGGTTGGTGTCAAATCTTGGTCATTCGTTCTTCTCCTTCTCTTCTGAATGGTTTGGTGAGCACTGGGTCTTTTTTACTGTAACCTTTTAAAATAATGTTAATTTTTAAAAGTTTTTAATAATAACCCTTTTTTTTCTCTTAATATTTTTGTAATGTTTTATGTAAATTTTAATGATTTTTGTGTTATATTTACTAATTGAAAATGCACAAAGAATATGTGCGAAACGTTTCGTTTGAATAAACTATGGCCTTGTTGATGTGTTTTATGGACCCTGCTGTATCCATTTACATATCTTCACCTGGAATCCGATATATATAATATATATATTATATTAATATATATATATATATATATCTATATATATATATATTATACTATATATATTATTATATATATATCTACAGATGTTAAGCTTTTTTTTGTTTTTTTTTTCAGTTTTTAGCTTTTGTTTTTTTTTTTAACTTTTTTTTTTCGGTTCTGTTAAGGTTTGGGGTTCCTTCCAGGCCAGGGAACTTCCAGCAGCCCCCCAACTGCCTTCCATCCTCCAGCCCCGGGTGCAGGTGTTACTATTAACTTAGGTCCTAGTGAAGGTTTGGGCTTCCTTCCAAGACTAGGAACTTCCAACAGCCCCCCAACTGCCTTCCATCCTCCAGCCTCGGGTGTAGGAGTAGCTGTTAACTTAGGTCATGTTTCAGGTTTGGGCTTCCTTCCAGGCCAGGGAACTTCCAGTAGCCCCCCAACTGCCTTCCATCCTCCAGCCTTGAGAGCAGGTGTAGCTGTTAACTTAGGTCCTGTTTAAGGTTTGGGCTTCATTCCAGGGCAGAGAACTTCCAGCAGCCCCCCAACTGCCTTCCATCCTCCAGCCTTGGGTGCAGGTGTAGCTGTTAACTTAGGTCCTTTTTAATATTTGGGATGCATTCCAGGCCAGAGAACTTCCAGCAGCCCCTAAACTGCCTTCCATCTTCCAGCCTTGGGAGCAGGTGTAGCTGTTAACTTAGGTTCTGTTTAAGCTTTGGGCTTCCTTCCAGGCCAGGGAACTTCCAGCAGCCCCCAACTGCCTTCCATCCTCCAGCCTCGGGTGCAAGTGTAGCTGTTAACTTAGGTCCTGTTTAAGGTTTGGGCTTCATTCCAGGCCAGGAAAATTCAAGCAGCCCGCTAACTGCCTTCCATCCTCCAGCCTCGGGTGCAGGTGTAGTTGTTAACTTAGGTCCTGTTTAAGGTTTGAGCTTCATTCCAGACCAGGGAACTTCCAGCAGCCCCCCATCTGCCTTCCATCCTCCAGCCTTGGGGGCAGGTGTAGCTGTTAACTTAGGTCCTGTTTAAGGTTTGGGCTTCATTCCAGACCAGGGAACTTCCAGCAGCCCCCCAACTACCTTCCATCCTCCTGCCTTGGGGGCAGGTGTAGTTGTTAACTTAGGTCCTGTTTAAAGTTTGGGCTTCATTCCAGACCAGGGAACTTCCAGCAGCCCCCCAACAGCCTTCCATCCTCCATCCTTGGGTGGAGGTGTAGCTGTTAACTTAGGTCCTGTTTAAGGTTTGGGCTTCATTCCAGACCAGGAAACTTCCAGCAGCCCCCCAACTGCCTTCCATTCTCCAGCCTTGGGTGTAATGATAGCTGTTAACTTAGGTCTTATTGAAGGTTTGGGCTTCCTTCCAGGCCTGGAAACTTACAGCAGGCCCCCAACTACCTTCCATCCTCCAGCCTCGGGTGCAGATGTACCTGTTAACTGAGGTCCTATTTAAGCTTTGGGCTGCCTACCAGGCCAGGGAACTTCCAGCAGCCCCCCAACTGCCTTCCAACCTTCAGCCTCGGGTGCAGGTGTAGCTATTAACTTAGGTCCTATTGAAGGTTTCGGCTTCCTTCCAGGCCACAAACTTCCAGCAGCCGCCAAACTGCCTTCCATCCTAAAGCCTTGAGTGTAGATGTAGCTGTTAACATAAATCCTGTTTAAGGTTTGGGCTTCCTTACAGTCCATGGAACTTCCAGCAGCCCCCCAACTCCCTTCCATCCTCCTACCTCGGGTGTAGGTGTACATATTATCTTAGGTCCTATTGAAGGTTTGGGCTTCCTTCCAGGCCTGAGAACCTCTAGCAGCCCACCAAAAGCCTTCCTTCCTCCAGCCTTGGGTGCAGGTGTAGCTATTAACTAATGTCCTATTGAAGGTTTGGGCTTCCTTTCAGGCCAGGGAACATCCAGCAGCCCCCCAACTGCCTTCCATCCTCCAGCCTCGGGTGCAGGTGTAGTTGTTAACTTAGGTCCTGTTTATGGTTTGAGCTTCATTCCAGACCAGGGAACTTCCAGCAGCCCCCCATCTGCCTTCCATCCTCCAGCCTTAGGGGCAGGTGTAGCTGTTAACTTAGGTCCTGTTTAAGGTTTGGGCTTCATTCCAGACCAGGGAACTTCCAGCAGACCCCCCATCTGCCTTCCATCCTCCAGCCTTGGGGGCAGGTGTAGCTGTTAACTTGGGTCCTGTTTAAGGTTTGGGCTTCATTCCGGACCAGGGAACTTCCAGCAGCCCCCCAACTGCCTTCCATTCTCCTGCCTCGGGTGTAATGGTAGCTGTTAACTTAGGTCTTATTGAAGGTTTGGGCTTCATTCCAGGCCTGGAAACTTACAGCAGGCCCCCAACTACCTTCCATCCTCCAGCCCTCGGGGTGCAGAATGGTACCTGTTAACACAAAGAAGTTCACCTATTTCAAGCTTTGGGCTTCCTTCCAGGCCAAGAAACTTCCAGCAATCCCCCAACTGCCTTCCATCCTCCAGCCTCAGGTGCATATGTACCTGTTAACTGAGGTCCTATTTAACCTTTGGGGCTGACATTACCAAGGCCAGGGGGAACCTTCATGGAGGACCCCCCAACTGCCTTCACCAACCTTCAGCCTCGGTTGAGGTGTCAGATAGTTAAATTCAGGTTCCTATTGAAGGTTTTGGCTTCCTTCCAGGCCACAAACTTACAGCAGCCGCCAAACTGCCTTCCATCCTAAAGCCTTGAGTGTGGATGTAGCTGTTAACATAAATCCTGTTTAAGGTTTGGGCTTCCTTCCAGTCCATGGAACTTCCAGCAGCCCCCCAACTCCCTTCCATCCTCCTGCCTCGGGTGTAGGTGTACATATTATCTTAGGTTTGGGCTTCCTTCCAGGCCTGGGAACCTCTAGCAGCCCACCAAAAGCCTTCCTTCCTCCAGCCTTAGGTGCAGGTGTAGCTATTAACTAATGTCCTATTGAAGGTTTGGGCTTCCTTCCAGGACAGGAAACTTCCAGCAGCCCCCCAACAACCTTCCATCCTCCAAGCTTGGGTGCAGGTGTTACTATTACCTTAGGTCCTATTGACAGTTTGGGCTTCCTTCCAGGCCTGAGAACTTCCAGCAACCCCCCAACTGCCTTCCATCTTCCAGCCTTGGGTGCATGTTTAGCTTTTAACTTAGGTCCTATTGAAGGTTTCGGTTTCCGTGCAGGCCACAGAACTTCCAGCAGTCCCCCAACTGCATTCCATCCTCCAGCTTTGGGTGCAAGTGTACATATTAACTTAGGTCATATTAAAGGTTTCGGCTTTCTTCCAGGCCAGAAAACTTCCAGCAGCGACCCAACTGCCTTCCATCCTCCAGCCTCAGGTGCTGGTGTTACTATTAACTTAGGTCCTATTGAAGGTTTCAGCTTCCTTCCAGGCCAGGGAACTACCAGCAGCCCCCCAACTGCCTTCCATCCTCCAGCCTCGGGTGCATATATACCTGTTAACTTAGGTCCTATTGAAGTTTTGGGCTTCCTTGCAGGCCAGGGAACTTCCAGCAGCGCCCAATCTGCCTTCTATCTTCCAGCCTCGTGTGCAGGTGTAGCTAACTTAGGTCCTATTCAAGTTTTGGGCTTCCTTCCAGACCAGGGAACTTCTAGCAGCCCTCCAACTGCCTTCCATCCTTCAGCCTTAGTTGCAGATAGAGCTGTTAACTTAGGTCCTTTTTAAGGTTTGTGATTCCTTCCAGGCCAGGGATCTTCCAGCAGCTCCCCAACTGCCTTCCATCCACCTACATCGGGTGCAGGTATATATGTTATCTTAGGTCCTATTGAAGGTTTGGTCTTCCTTCTAGTCCTGGGAACTTCCAGCAACCCTACAACTACATTCCATCCTCCAGCCTCGGGGGCAGGTTTACCTGTTAACTTAGGTCCAATTGAAGGTTTGGGCTTTCTTCCAGGCCACGGAAGATCCAACAGCTGCACAACTTTCATCCATCCTCCAACCTCATGTGCAGGTGTTAATATTAACTTAGGTCCTATTGAAGACTTGGGCTTCCTTCCAGGGCAGCGATTATCTAGCAGACCCCCAACTGCCTTCCATCCTCCAGCCTCGGGTTTAGATGTAGCTGTTAACTTAGGTCCTATGGTTTGGACTTCCTTCTAGACCTGGGAACTTAAAGCAGTCCCCAACTGCCTTCCATCCTCTAGCCTCGGGTGCAGTTGTAGCCGTTAACTTCAGTCCTATTGAAGGTTTGGGCTTCATACAACGCCTGAGAACGTCCAGCAGCCCACCAACTGCCTTCCATCCTCCAGCCTCGGGTGCATATGTAGCTGTTAACTTAGGTCCTATTGAAGGTTTGGGCTTCCTTCTAGGCCAAGGAACTTCCAGCAGCCCCCCAACTGCCTTCCATCCTCGGGTGCAGGTGTAGCTGATAACTTAGGTCCTATTAAAGGTTTGGGCTTCCTTCCAGGCCAGGGAACTTCCAGCAGCCTCCCAACTGCCTTCCATACTCCAGCCTCAGGTGCAGGTGTTGCTATTAACATAGGTCCTATTGAAGGTTTGAGCTTCCTTCCAGGCCAGGGAACTTCCAGCAGCCCCCCATCTACCTTCCATCCTCCAGCCTCAGGTGCGGGTGTAGCTGTTAACTTAGGTCCTATTGAAGGTTTGGGCTTCCTTCCAGGTCAAGGTACTTCCAGCAGCCCCCCATCTACCTTCCATCCTCCAGCCTCGTTTGCAGATGTAGCTGTTAACTTAGGTCTTATTTAAGGTTTGGGCTTCCTTCCAGGCCAGGGAACTTCCAGCAGCCCCTTAACTGCCTTCCATCCTCCAGCCACAGGTGCAGGTGTAGCTGTTAACTTAGGTCCTATTAAAGATTTCGGCTTCCTACCAAGACAGGGAACTTCCAGTAGTCCCTCAACTGACTTCCATCCTCCAGCCTCGGGTGCAGGTGTTACTATTAACTTATGTCCTATTGAAGTTTTGGGCTTCCTTCCAGGCCAGGGAACTTCCAGCATACCCCCCAACTGCCTTGTATCCTCCAGCCTCGGGTGCAGATGTAGCTGCAAACTTCGGTCCTATTGAAGGTTTGAGCTTCCTTCCAGGGCAGGGTACTTCCAGCAGCCCCCCATCTACCTTCCATCCTCCAGCCTCGGGTGCGGGTGTAGCTGTTAACTTAGGTCCTATTGAAGGTTTGGGCTTCATTCCAGGACTGGGAACTTTCAGCAGCCCCCCAATTGCCTTCCATCCTCCAGCCTCAGGTGCAGGTGTAGCTGTTAACTTAGGTCCTATTGAAGGTTTGGCTTCCTTCCAATCCAGGGAACTTCCAGTAGCCCACAAACTACCTTCTATCTTCCTGTTAACTTAGGTCCTATTGAAGGTTTGGGCTTCATTCCAGGCCTGGGAACTTCCAGCAACCCCCAACTGCCTTCCATCCTTCAGCCTCAGGTGCATGTGTTACTATTAACATTTGTCCTATTATAGTTTTGGGCTTACTTCCAGGTCAGGGAACTTCCAGCATCCCCCCAACTGCTTTCCATCCTCCAGCCTCGGTTGCAGGTGTTACTATAGCTTTTAACTTAGGTCCTGCTTAAGGTATGGGCTTCTTTCTAGGCCAGGGAACTTACAGCGGCCCCCCAACTCCCTTCTATCCTCCAGCCTTGGGTACAGATGTAGCTGTTAACTTAGGTACTATTTAAGGTTTGGGCTTCCTTCCAGGCCAGGGAACTTCTAGCAACCCCCCAACTGCCTTCCATCCTTCAGCCTCGGGTGCAGATGTAGCTGTTAACTTAGGTCCTATTTAAGGTTTGGGCTTCCTTCCAGGCCACGGAACTTCCAGCTGTCCCCCAACTGCCTTCCATCCTCCAGCCTCGGTTGCAGGTGTTACAATTAACTTAGGTCCTGTTTAAGGTTTGGGCTTACTTCCAGGCCAAGGGACTTCCATTAGCCCCCCAAACTGCCTTCCATCCTCCAGCCTCAGGTGCAGGTGTTGCTATTAACTTAGGTCCTATTGAAGGTTTGGGCTTCCTTCCAGGCCTGGGAACTTCCAGCAGTTCCCGAACTGCTTTCCATCTTCCACCCTCGGGTGCAGGTGTTACTATCAACTTAGGTCCTATTGAAGGTTTGGGCTTCCTTCTAGACCAGGGAACTTCCAGCAGCCACCCAAACGCCTTCCATCCTCCAGCCTCAGGTGCAGGTGTTACTATTAACTTAGGTCCTGTCTAAGGTTTGGGCTTACTTCCAGGCCAAGGAACTTCCAGCAGCCCCCCCAACTGCCTTCCATCCTCCAGCCTAGGGTGCAGGTGTAGCTGTTAATTTAAGTCCTATTGAAGGTTTGAGCTTCCTTCTAGGCCAAGGAACTTCCAGCAGCCCCCAACTGCTTTCCTTGCTCCAACCTCAGGTGCAAGTGTAGCTTTTAACTTGGGTCCTATTGAGGGTTTGAGCTTCCTTCCAGGCCAGGGTACTTCCAGCAGCCCACCAATTGTCTACCATCCTTCAGCCTCGGGTGCAGGTGTAGCTATTAACTAAGGTCCTATTGAAGATTTGGGCTTTCTTCCTGGCCAGGGATCTTCCAGCAGTCCCCCAACTGCCTTCCATCCTTCAGCCTCGGGCGCAGATGTTACTATTAACTTATGTCCTATTGAAGGTTTGGGCTTCCTTCCAGGCCATGGAACTTCCAGCAGCCCCCCAACTGCCTTCCATCCTCCAGCCTTGGGTGCAGGTGTAGCTGTTAACGTAAGTCCTATTGAAGCTTTGTTCTTCCTTCCAGGCCTGGGAACTTACAGCAGCCCCTCAACTGCCTTCCATCCTCCAGCCTCGGGTGCAAGTGTAGCTTTTAACTCAGATCCTATTGAAGGTTTGGGCTTCGTTCCAGGCCAGGGAACTTCCAGCAGTCCCCCAACTTCCTTCCATCCTCCAGCCTCCGGTGCAGGTGTTACTATTAACTTATGTCCTATTGAAGGTTTGGGCATCGTTCCAGGCCAGGGAACTTCCAGCAGACCCCCAACTGCCTTCCATCCTCCAGCCTCTGGTGCAGGTGTAGCTGTTAACTTAGGTACTATTGAAGGTTTGGGCTTCTTTCCAGGCCTGGGAACTTCCAGCAGCCCCCTCACTGCCTTCCATCCTCCAGCCTCATGTGAAGGTGTTACTATTAACTTATGTCCTGTTTAAGGTTTGGGCTTCATTCCAGGCCAGGGAACTTCCAGCATTCCCCCAACTGCCTTCCATCCTCCAGCCTCGGGTGCAGGTGTAGCTGTTAACTTAGGTCCAATTGAAGGTTTGGGCTTCGTTCCAGGCCTGGGAACTTCCAGCAGTCCCCCAACTTCCTTCCATCCTCCAGCCTCCGTTGCAGGTGTTACTATTAACTTATGTCCTATTGAAGGTTTGGGCATCGTTCCAGGCCAGGGAACTTCCAGCAGACCCCCAACTGCCTTCCATCCTCCAGCCTCTGGTGCAGGTGTAGCTATTAACTTAGGTACTATTGAAGGTTTGGGCTTCCTTCCAGGCCTGGGAACTTCCAGCAGCCCCCTCACGGCCTTCCATCCTAAAGCCTCAAGTGCAGGTGTAGCAATTAACTTAGGTTCTACTGAAGGTTTGGGCTTCCTACTAGGCCAAGGAACTTACATCAATCCCCCATCTGCCTTCCATCCTCCAGCCTCCGGTGCAGGTGTTACTATTAACTTATGTCTTATTGAATTTTTGGGCTTCGTTCCAGGCCAGGGAACTTCCAGCAGCCCCCCAACTGCCTTCTTTCCTCCAGCCTTAGATGCAGGTGTAGCTGTTATCTAAGGTCCTATTGGAGATTTGGGCTTCCTTCCAGGCCAGTAAACTTTCAGCAGTCCCCCAACTGCCTTCAATCCTCCAGCCTGGGGTGCAGGTTTTAATATTAACTTAGGTTCTATTGAAGGTTTGGGCATCGTTCCAGGCCAGGGAACTTCCAGCATCCCCCCAACTGCCTTCCTTCCTCCAGCCTCAGGTGCAGGTGTAGCTGTTAACTTAGGTCCTTTTGAAGGTTTGAGCTTCCTTCCAGGCCAGGGTACTTCCAGCCGCCCCCCATCTACCTTCCTTCCTCCAGCCTAGAGTGCAGGTGTAGCTAATACCTTAGGTCCTATTGAAGGTTTGGGCTTCATTCCAGGTCAAGGGACTTTCAACAGCCCCCCAACTGCCTTCCATCCTCCAGCCTCGGGTGCATATGTAGCTGTTAACTTAGGTCCTATTGAAGGTTTGGGCTTACTTCCAGGCCAAGGAACTTCCAGCAGCCGCCCCAACTGCCTTCCATCCACCAGCCTAGGGTGCAGGTGTAGCTGTTGATTTAAGTCCTATTGAAGGTTTGGGCTTCCTTCCAGGCCAGGGAACTTCCAGCGGCCCCCAACTGCCTTCCTTCCTCCAGCCTCAGGTGCAGGTGTAGCTATTAACTTAGGTCCAATTGAAGGTTTGGGCTTCCTTCCAGGCCAGGTTACTTCCAGCAGCCCACCTATTGTCTACCATCCTCCAGCCTCGGGTGCAGGTGTAGCTATTAACTAAGGTCCTATTGAAGATTTGGGCTTCCTTCCTGGCCAGGGATCTTCCAGCAGCCCCCCAACTGCCTTCCATCCTCCAGCCTCAGGTGCAGATGTTACTATTAACTTATGTCTATTGAATTTTTGGCTTCGTTCCGGCAGGGAACTTCCAGCAGTCCCCCAACTGCCTTCTTTCCTCCAGCTTTGGGTTGCAGGCAGCTGGTAACTAAGGCCATTGGAGATTTGGGGCTTCCTTCCAGGCCAGTAACTTCCGCAGTCCCCCCAACTGCCTTCCATCCTCCAGCCTTGGGTGCAGGTGTAGCTGTTAACGTAAGTCCTATTGAAGCTTTGTTCTTCCTTCCAGTCCTGGGAACTTACAGCAGCCCCGCAACTGCCTTCCATCCTCCAGCCTCGGGTGCAGGTGTAGCTTTTAACTCAAGTCCTATTGAAGATTTGGGCTTCCTTCCAGGCCAGGGAACTTCCAGCAGCCCCCCAACTGCCTTCCATCCTCCAGCCTCGGGTGCATGTGTAGCTGTTAACTTAGGTCCAATTGAAGGTTTGGGCTTCGTTTCAGGCCTGGGAACTTCCAGCAGCACCCCAACTGCTTTCCATCCTCCAGCCTCAGGTGCAGGTGTAGCTGTTAATTTAAGTCTAATTTAAGATTTGGGCTTCCTTCTAGCCGTTAACTCAGGTCCTATTGGAGATTTGGGCTTCCTTCCAGGCCAGGGAACTTACATCAATCCCCCATCTGCCTTCCATCCTCCAGCCTCCGGTGCAGGTGTTACTATTAACTTATGTCTTATTGAATTTTTGAGGGCTGCGTTTATCCAGGCCACGGGAAACTTCCAGCAGTCCCCCAACTGCCTTCTTTCCTCCAGCTTTGGGTGCAGGTGTAGCTGTTAACTAAGGTCCTATTGGAGATTTGGGCTTCCTTCCAGGCCAGTAAACTTCCAGCAGTCCCCCAACTGCCTTCCATCCTCCAGCCTTGGGTGCAGGTGTAGCTGTTAACGTAAGTCTATTGCAAAAGCCTTTGTTCTTTCCTTTCCAAGTCCTGGGAACTTTACAGCAGCCCCGAACAACTGCCTACATCTCCAGCCTCAGGTGCAGGTGTAGCTTTTAACTCAAGTCCTATTGAAGGTTTGGGCTTCCTTCCAGGCCAGGGAACTTCCAGCACCCCCCCAACTGCCTTCCATCCTCAAGCCTCGGGAGCAGGTGTAGCTGTTAACTTAGGTCAAATTGAAGGTTTGGGCTTCGTTTCAGGCCTGGGAACTTCCAGCAGCACCCCAACTGCTTTCCATCCTCCAGCCTCAGGTGCAGGTGTAGCTGTTAATTTAAGTCCAATTTAAGATTTGGGCTTCCTTGTAGACCGGGGAACTTCCAGCAGCCCCCAACTCCCTTCTTTCCTCCAGCCTCAAGTGCAGGTGTAGCAATTAACTTAGGTCCTATTAAAGGTTTGGGCTTCCTTCCAGCCCACCAACTGGCTACCATCCTCCAGCCTCATGTGCAAGTGTAGCTGTTAACTTCGGTCCTATTGAAGGTTTTGGCTTTCTTCCAGGCCAGTGAACTTCCAGCAGCCCCCGAACAGCCTTCCATCCTCCACCCTCGGGTGCAGGTGTAGCTGTTAACTCAGGTCATATTGGAGATTTGGGCTTCCTTCCAGGCCAGGGAACTTTCAGCAGTCCCTTAACTGCCTTCCATCCTCCAGCCTCAGGTGCAGGTTTTACTATTAACTTAGGTTTTATTGAAGGTTTGGGCATGGTTCCAGGCCAGGAAACTTTCATCAGTCCCCCAACTACCTTCCATCCTCCAGCCTCGGGTGCAGGTGTTGCTGTTAACTTAAGTCCTATTGAAGGTTTGGTCTTCCTTCCAGTCAAGGGAACATCCAGCAGCCCCCCAACTGCATTCAATCCTCCAGCCTCGGGTGCAGGTGTAGCTGTTAACTTATGTCCTATTGAAGGTTTGGGCTTCCTTCCAGGCTGGGGAACTTCCAGCAGCCCCCCAACTGCATTCCATCCTCCAGCCTCAGGTGCAAGTGTAGCTGTTAACTTAGGTCCTATTGAAGATTTGGGCTTCCTACCAGGCCAGGGAACTTCCAGCAGTCCCCCAACTGCCTTCCATCCTCTAGCCTCGGGTGAAGGTGTTGCGGTTAACTTAGGTACTATTGAAGGTTTGGGCTTCCTTCCAGGGCTGGGAACTTCTAGCAGTCCCCAAACTGCCTTCCATCCTCCAGCCTTGTGTGAAGGTGTTACTATTAACTTAGGTCCTCTTTATTGTTTGGGCTTCCTTCCATGCCAGGGAACTTCCAGCATCACCCCAACTAACTTCCATCCTCCAGCCTCGGGTCCAGGTGTAACTGTTAACTTAGGTCCAATTGAAGGTTTGGACTTCGTTTCAGGCCTGGGAACTTCCAGCAGTTCCCCAACTGCTTTCCATCTTCCAGCCTCATGTGCAGGTGTTACTATTAACTTAGGTCCTGTTTAAGGTTTGGGCTTCCTTCCAGGCCAGTGAACTTCCAGCAGCCCCCCAACTGCCTTCAATTCCTTCCAGCCACGGGTGGCCAGGTGTAGTTGTAACCGTAAGTTCCTTTTTGAATGTTGATAGGGCTTCTTTTACAGGCCTGGGAAACTTCAGCAATTCCCCCCGAACTGCCCTTCCATCCTCCGCCTCGGTGCAGGTGTTACTATTAACTTATGTATATTGAATGTTTTTTGGGCTTCCATTCCAGGCCAGGGAACTTCCAGCAGCCCCCCCCAACTGCCGTTCCATCCTCCAGCCTCGGGTGCAGGTGTAAGCTGTTTTAACTCAGGTCCTATTGGTAGATTTGGCTTCGTTACATAGCCAGGGAACTTTCAGCAGGTCCCGCCCACCCCCCCCCGACCCCCCCGCCCCCAAACTGCCTTCCATCCTCCATACTTGGGTGCAGGTGTTGCTATCAACTTAGGTTCTATTGAAGGTTTGGGCTTCGTTCCAGACCAGGGAACTTCCAGCAGTCCCCCAACTGCCTTCCATCCTCTAGCCTCGGGTGCAGGTGTAGCTGTTAACTTAAGTCCTACTGAAGGTTTGGGCTTCCTTCCAGGTCTAGGAACATTCAGCAGCCCCCCAACTGCCTTCCATCCTCCAGCCTCGGGTGTGGGTGTAGCTTTTAACTTATTTCCTATTGAAGATTTGGGCTTCCTTCCAGGTCAGGGAACTTCCAGGAGCCCCCCAACTGCCTTCCATCCTCAAGCCTTAGGTGCAGGTGTAGCTGTTAACTTAGGTCCAATTGAAGGTTTGGGCTTCGTTTCAGGCCTGGGTACTTCCAGCAGTCCCCCAACTGCCTTCCATCCTCCAGCCGCGGGTGCAGGTGTAGCTGTTAACTTAGGTACTATTGAAGGTTTGGGCTTCCTTCCAGGCCTGGGAACTTTCAGCAGCCCCCCAACTGCCTTCCTTCCTCCAGCCTCGGGTGCAGGTGTTGCTATTAGCTTAGGCCCTGTTTAAGGTTTGGGCTTCCTTCCATGCCAGGGAACTTCCAGCATTCCCCCAACTGCCTTCCATCATCCTGCCTCGGGTGTGGGTGTTACTATTAACTTATGTCCTAATGAAAGTTTGGGCTTCCTTCCAGGCCAGGGAACTTCCTGCAGCTCCCCAACTGCCTTCCATCCTCCAGCCTCGGGTGCAGGTGTAGCGGGTAACTTAGGTACTATTGAAGTTTTGGGTTTCCTTCCAGGCCTGGGAACTTCCAGCAGCCCCCCAACTGCCTTCCATCCTCCAGCCTCGGGTGCAGGTGTAGCTGTTAACTTAGGTCCTATTGAAGGTTTGGGCTTCCTTCCAGGCCAGGGAACTTCCTGCAGCTCCCCAACTGCCTTCCATCCTCCATTCTTAGGTGCAGGTGTAGCTGTTAACTTAGGTCCTGTTCAAGGTTTGGACTTTCTTCCAAGACAGGGAACTTCCAGCAGCCCCCCCAACTGCCTTCCATCCTCCAGCCCCGGGTGCAGGTGTAGCTGTTTTAACTCAGGTCCTATTGGAGATTTGGGCTTCCTTCCAGGACATGGAACTTTCAGCAGTCCCCTAACTGCCTTCCATCCTCCAGCCTCGGGTGCAGGTGTTACTATTAACTTATGTCCTACTGAAGGTTTGGGATTCCTTCCAGGCCTGGGAACTTCCAGCAGTCCCCCAACTGCCTTCCATCCTCCAGCCTCGGGTGCAGGTGTTACTATTAACTTATGTGTTATTGAATTTGGGCTTTGCTTCCAGTTCCGGCCAGGGAACTTCCAGCAGCCCCACCAACTGCCTTCCATCCTCCAGCCTCAGGTGCAAGTGTAGCTGTTAACTCAGGTCCTATTGGAGATTTGTGCTTCGTTACAAGCCAGGGAACTTTCAGCAGTCCCCCAACTGCCTTCCATCCTCCAGGCTTGGGTGCAGGTGTTACTATTAACTTAGGTTCTATTGAAGGTTTGGGCTTCGTTCCAGACCAGGGAACTTCCAGCAGTCCCCCAACTGCCTTCCATCCTCTAGCCTCGGGTACAGGTGTAGCTGTTAACTTATGTCCTACTGAAGATTTGGGCTTCCTTCCAGGCCTAGGAACATTCAGCAGCCCCCCAACTGCCTTCCATCCTCCAGCCTCGGATGTAGGTGTAGCTTTTAACTTATTTCCTATTGAAGATTTGGGCTTCTTTCCAGGTCAGGGAACTTCCAGGAGCCCCCCAACTACCTTCCATCCTCAAGCCTCAGGTGCAAGTGTAGCTCTTAACTTATGTCCTATTGAAGGTTTGGGCTTCCTTCCATGCCAGGGAACTTCCAGCAGCCCCCAACTGCCTTCCATCCTTCAGCCTCGAATGCAGGTGTAGCTGTTAACTTAGGTCCAATTGAAGGTTTGGGCTTCGTTTCAGGCCTGGGAACTTCCAGCAGTCCCCCAACTGCCTTCCATCCTCCAGCCTCGGGTGCAGGTGTAGCTGTTAACTTAGGTCCTATTGAAGGTTTGGTCTTCCTTCCAAGCCAGGGAACATCCAGCAGCCCCTCCCCCCAACTGGGCCTTTCCATTTCCTCCAAGCCCTGCCAGGGTTTTGCCAGGTGTAAGGCTGTTTTACAACTTATGTGTCCTACCTGAAAGGGGGGGGGGTGAAGATTTGGGCCTTTCCTTTCCCAAGCCCAGGAACTTTCCAGCAGCCCTCCCCACCCCCCAAATGCCTTCCATCATCCAGCCTCGGGTGCAAGTGTAGCTGTTAACTTAGGTCCTATTGAAGATTTGGGCTTCCTTCCAGGCCAGAGAACTTCCAGCAGCCCCCCAACTACCTTCCATCCTTCTGCCTCGGGTGCAGGTGTAGCTGTTAACCTAGGTCCTATTGAAGATTTGGGCTTCCTACCAGGCCAGGGAACTTCCAGCAGTCCCCCAACTGCCTTCCATCCTCTAGCCTCGGGTGCAGGTGTTGCGGTTAACTTAGGTACTATTGAAGGTTTGAGCTTCCTTCCAGGGCTGGGAACTTCTAGCAGTCCCCAAACTGCCTTCCATCCTCCAGCCTTGTGTGAAGGTGTTACTATCATTTTAGGTCCTGTTTATTGTTTGGGCTTCCTTCCATGCCAGGGAACTTTCAGTATCCCCCTTCCATCCTCCAGCCTCGGGTCCAGGTGTAGCTGTTATCTTAGGTCCAATTGAAGGTTTGGACTTCGTTTCAGGCCTGGTAACTTCCAGCAGTTCCCCAACTGCTTTCCATCTTCCAGCCTCGGGTGCAGGTGTTACTATTAACTTAGGTCCTTTTGAAGGTTTGGGCTACCTTCCAGGCCAGGGAACTTCCAGCAGCCCTCCAACTGCCTTTCATCTTCCAGCCTCGGGTGCAGGTGTAGCTGTTAACTTAAGTCCTTTTGAATGTTTGGGCTTCCTTCCAGACCTGGGAACTTCCTGCAGTTCCCCAACTGCTTTCCATCTTCCAGCCTCGTGTGCAGGTGTTACTATTAACTTAGGTCCTATTGAAGGTTTGGGCTTCCTTTCAGGCCAGGGAACTTCCAGCAGCCCCCTTAACTGCCTTTCATCTTCCAGCCTCGGGTGCAGGTGTAGCTGTTAACTTAAGTCCTTTTGAATGTTTGGGCTTCCTTCCAGGCCAGGGAACTTCCAGCAGCCCCCCCAACTGCCTTCCATCCTCCAGCCTCGGGTGCAGGTGTAGCTGTTAACTCAGGTCCTATTGGAGATTTGGGCTTCCTTCCAGGACATGGAACTTTCAGCAGTCCCCTAACTGCCTTCCATCCTCCAGCCTCGGGTGCAGGTTTTACTATTAACTTATGTCCTACTGAAGGTTTGGGATTCCTTCCAGGCCTGGGAACTTCCAGCAGTCCCCCAACTGCCTTCCATCCTCCAGCCTCGGGTGCAGGTGTTACTATTAACTTATGTGTTATTGAATGTTTGGGCTTCGTTCCAGGCCAGGGAACTTCCAGCAGCCCCCCAACTGCTTTCCATCCTCCAGCCTCAGGTGCAAGTGTAGCTGTTAACTCAGGTCCGATTGGAGATTTGGGCTTCGTTACAAGCCAGGGAACTTTCAGCAGTCCCCCAACTGCCTTCCATCCTCCAGACTTGGGTGCAGGTGTTACTATTAACTTAGGTTCTATTGAAGGTTTGGGCTTCGTTCCAGACCAGGGAACTTCCAGCAGCCCCCCAACTGCCTTCCATCCTCTAGCCTCGGGTGCAGGTGTAGCTGTTAACTTAAGTCCTTTAACTGAAGGGTTTGGGCTTCCTTCCAGGGTCTAGGAACATTCAGCAGCCCCCCAACTTTTGCCTTCCATCCTCCAGGCCTCGGGTGTGGGTGTAGCTTTTAACTTATTTCCTATGAAGATTTGGGGCTTCCTTCCAGGTCAGGGGAACTTCCAGAAAGCCCCCCCAAAAACCCCAAACTGCTTCCATCCTCAAGCCTTTTAGGTGGGCAGGTGTAGCTGTTAAACTTAGGGTCCAATTGAAGGGTTTGGGCTTCGTTTTCAGGCCTGGGTACTTCCAGCAGTCCCCCAACTGCCTTCCATCCTCCCAGCCGCTGGGTGCAGGTGTAGCTGTTAACTTAGGTACTATTGAAGGTTTGGGCTTCCTTCCAGGCCTGGGAACTTTCAGCAGCCCCCCAACTGCCTTCCTTCCTCCAGCCTCGGGTGCAGGTGTTGCTATTAGCTTAGGCCCTGTTTAAGGTTTGGGCTTCCTTCCATGCCAGGGAACTTCCAGCATTCCCCCAACTGCCTTCCATCATCCTGCCTCGGGTGTGGGTGTTACTATTAACTTATGTCCTAATGAAAGTTTGGGCTTCCTTCCAGGCCAGGGAACTTCCTGCAGCTCCCCAACTGCCTTCCATCCTCCAGCCTCGGGTGCAGGTGTAGCGGGTAACTTAGGTACTATTGAAGTTTTGGGTTTCCTTCCAGGCCTGGGAACTTCCAGCAGCCCCCCAACTGCCTTCCATCCTCCAGCCTCGGGTGCAGGTGTAGCTGTTAACTTAGGTCCTATTGAAGGTTTGGGCTTCCTTCCAGGCCAGGGAACTTCCTGCAGCTCCCCAACTGCCTTCCATCCTCCATTCTTAGGTGCAGGTGTAGCTGTTAACTTAGGTCCTGTTCAAGGTTTGGACTTTCTTCCAAGACAGGGAACTTCCAGCAGCCCCCCCAACTGCCTTCCATCCTCCAGCCCCGGGTGCAGGTGTAGCTGTTAACTCAGGTCCTATTGGAGATTTGGGCTTCCTTCCAGGACATGGAACTTTCAGCAGTCCCCTAACTGCCTTCCATCCTCCAGCCTCGGGTGCAGGTGTTACTATTAACTTATGTCCTACTGAAGGTTTGGGATTCCTTCCAGGCCTGGGAACTTCCAGCAGTCCCCCAACTGCCTTCCATCCTCCAGCCTCGGGTGCAGGTGTTACTATTAACTTATGTGTTATTGAATGTTTGGGCTTCGTTCCAGGCCAGGGAACTTCCAGCAGCCCCACCAACTGCCTTCCATCCTCCAGCCTCAGGTGCAAGTGTAGCTGTTAACTCAGGTCCTATTGGAGATTTGGGCTTCGTTACAAGCCAGGGAACTTTCAGCAGTCCCCCAACTGCCTTCCATCCTCCAGGCTTGGGTGCAGGTGTTACTATTAACTTAGGTTCTATTGAAGGTTTGGGCTTCGTTCCAGACCAGGGAACTTCCAGGAGCCCCCCAACTGCCTTCCATCCTCAAGCCTTAGGTGCAGGTGTAGCTGTTTAACTTAGGTCCAATTGAAGGTTTTGGGCTCGTTTCAGGCCTGGGAACTTCCAGCATTCCCACCCCCAACTGCCTTCCATCCTCCAGCCCGCGGGTGCAGGTGTAGCTGTTTAACTTAGGTACTATTGAAGGTTGGGCTTTCCTTCCAGGCCTGGGAACTTTCAGCAAGCCAGCCCAACTGCCTTCCTTCCTCCAGCCTCGGGTGCAGGTGTTGCTTATTAGCTTATGTCCTAATGAAAGTTTGGGCTTCCTTCCATGCCAGGGAACTTCCAGCATTCCCCCAACTGCCTTCCATCATCCTGCCTCGGGTGCAGGTGTTACTATTAGCTTATGTCCTAATGAAAGTTTGGGCTTCCTTCCAGGCCAGGGAACTTCCTGCAGCTCCCCAACTGCCTTCCATCCTCCAGCCTCGGTGCAGGTGTAGCGGGTAACTTATGGTACTATTGAAGTTTTTGGGCTTCCTTCCAGGCCTGGGAACGTCAGCCGCCCCACTCCCCCCCACTGCCTTCCATCCGATCCAGCCTCAAAGTTGCAGGTGTAGCTGTTAACTTTAGGTCCTATTGAAGGTTTGGGCTAACCTTCCAGGCCAGGGAACTTCCTGCAGCTCCCCAACTGCCTTCCATCTCCAGCTTGCCATCCGGGTCCAGGCCTTGTGGCCAGGCCCTGGGTAGCGGTACTTAGTACTATTGAAGTTTTTTGGGCTTCCTCCAGGTCTGAACTTCCAGCGCCCCCATTGAACCTGGCTTTCATTTCATCCTCCAGCCTCGGGTGCAGGTGTAGCTGTTAACTTAGGTCCTATTGAGGGTTTGGGCTTCCTTCCAGGCCAGAGAACTTCTAGCAGTCCCCTAACTGCCTTCCATCCTCCAGCCTCAGGTGCAGGTGTAGCGGTTAACTTAGGTACTATTGAAGGTTTGGGCTTCCTTCTAGGCCTGGGAACTTTCAGCAGCCCCCCAACTGCCTTCCATCCTCCAGCCTTGGGTGCAGGTGTTACTATTAACTTAGGTCCTGTTTAAGGTTTGGGCTTCCTTCTAGGCCAGTGAACTTCCAGCTGCCCCCCAACTGCCTTCCATTCTCCAGCCTCGGGTGCAGGTGTTACTATTAACTTAGGTCCTGTTTAAGGTTTGTGCTTCCTTCCAGGCCAGTGAGTTTCCAGCAGCTCCCCAACTGCCTTCCATCCTCCAGCCTCTGGTGCAGATGTAGCTGTTAACTTAGGTCGTATTGAAGGTTTGGGCTTCCTTCCAGGCCAGGGAACCTCCAGCAGCCCCCCAACTGCCTTCCATCCTTCAGCCTCGGGTGCAGATGTAGCTGTTAACTTAGGTCCTATTTAAGGTTTGGGCTTCCTTCCAGGCCAGGGAACCTCCAGCAGCCCCCCAACTGCCTTCCATCATCCTGCCTTGGGTGCAGATATAGCTGTTAACTTAGGTCCTGTTTAAGGTTTGGGATTCCTTCTAGGACAGGGAACATCCAGCAGCCCCCCAACTTCCTTCCATCCTCCATCTCCGGGTGCAGGTGTACATGTTATCTTAGGTCCTATTGAAGGTTTGGGCTTCATTCCAGGCCAGGGAACTTCCAGCAGCCCCCCAACTGCCTTCCATCCTCCAGCCTCGGGTGCAGGTGTAGCGGTTAACTTATGTCCAATTAAAGGTTTGGGCTTCCTTCCAGCAGCCCCCCAAATGCCTTCCATCCTCCAGCCTCGGTTGCAGGTGTTACTATTAATTTAAGTCCTATTGAACGTTTGGGCTTCCTTCCAGGCCTGGGAACTTCCAGCAGCCCCCCAACTGCCTTTCATCCTCCAGCCTCGGGTGCAGGTGTAGCTGTTAACTTAGGTCCTATTGAAGGTTTGGTGCTTCCTTCCAGGCCAGGGAACGTCCAGCAGGCCCCCAACTGCCTTCCATCCTCCAGCCTTTGGTGCAAGTGTATATATTAACCTAGTTCCTATTGAAGGTTTGTGCTTCCTTCCAGGCCTGGGAACATCCAGCAGCCCCCCAACTGCCTTCCATCCTCCAGCCTCGGGTGCAGGTGTAAAGCTGTTAAACTTAGGGTTTTTTTTTTTTCCCCCCCTTTTTAAGGTTTGGGCTTCCTTCCAGGCCAGGGAACTTCCAGAAGCCCCCCAACTGCCTTCCATCCTCCAGCCTCGGGTGCAGGTCTAGTAGTTACCTCATGTCCAGATCAAGAATTGATCTTCCTTCCATACCAGGGAACTTGCAGCATCCCCCTATCCTCTAGGCTTCGGTTCAGGTCCAGGTTTAGGCTTATGAGAGAATTTATTTGAGAAAGAGAATGAGTTAGATTGGTTAGAGAAATTAAAGAGAATCCAAGAAAAGAACCACAAATTTCTCAGTCATTCACTCATCTGCAAGTGAGCGCGCTCACATTTATATTCACACGCATTGATACCCATAATCATCCACACTCATACATACATTCATAACTACATTCATACCCACTCATACATACATTCATATTGACATTCATACCCACTCATACATACATTCATACCTACATGGATACCCAATTATACCCACATTCATACCCATACAATCGTTCAGTTCTTTTCATAATGTCTCTCTCCAGAAATCTCTTCCAATCCAGTCCTCCTCTCTCAGCTCATTCTTCTTCTCCTTTTATGCTATTGATAGTTGGCGATCACCATATCGAAGTCTTTCTGTTGTAATCCGTGTCTGATGCTTTCCCGCCAATCCATCAGTATTGGTATCACCTTGTCGTACTTTATTAGCTCCATCTCTTGATGGCGACATACCAATAATAGGTTTTCTAACTGATTGGCCAAATGATCCCTCTCCCTATTGATGCGTTGAAGCTGTCCTCTTAGGGAATCCACGAGTCCCCATGTTTTCAGATTTTCGCTGAGTTCCCACATGAGTTTGGTTTCCCTCTCCTTCAGCAACTGTTCCATTAAATCTAGCACTCTATCCTTCCGCCAGAGTTCACACAGCCTCTCGTTTTGTTCTAGCTGCATCATCTTAATTTCCCAGCGGAGTCTCTCTAACTCCCATTGCAGCTTTGACTTCTCTCTCTGGCACTCGAACAACGCCTTGCTCTGCTCGTGACAAATTTGGGACTTCCTTGCTAACGCCAAATTTACACCAGAGTTGAAGAGAAAGAGAGGGAAAAAATGGATAAGTATCAAGACCTGAAAATAGAAATAAGAAGGATATGGGATATGCCAGTGGAAATTGTACCCATAATCATAGGAACACTAGGCACGATCCCAAGATCCCTGAAAAGGAATCTAGAAAAACTAGAGGCTGAAGTAGCTCCAGGACTCATGCAGAAGAGTGTGATCCTAGAAACGGCGCACATAGTAAGAAAATTGATGGACTCCTAATGAGGCAGGATGCAACCCGGAACCCCACACTAAAAATACCACCCAGTCGAATTGGAGGACTGTGATAAAGCACAAAAAAACAATAATAATAATAATAATAATAATAATAATAATAATTAATAATAATAATAATAATAATAATAATAATAATAATAATAATAATAATAATGTGGAAGTTATAATGTGGAAGTTTCTAACCGGTATCATCAGTGAAAGAGGATACAAACACCACCCCCCGCCAACAGAAGGCTGCAGAAGGATGTGTAGGGGCAGAAATGACCAGCTCCTGATAGAGAAAATGGTAATGAAGAATAGTAAGAGAAGGAAAACCAACCTAAGCATGGTATGGATCGACTACAAGAAAGCGTTCGACATGATACCACACACGTGGCTAATAGAATGCCTGAAAATATATGGGGCAGAGGAAAGTACCATCAGCTTCCTCAAAAGTAAAATGGGCAACTGGAATACAGTATTTACAAGCTCCAGGATAATACTACGAGAGGTTAACATCATGAGAGGGATCTTTCAAGATGACTCACTGTCCCCACTACTCTTCGTAGTAACCATGATTCACATGACAAAAGTACTACAGAAGATGGACCCAAGAACGACTTCAGCGAAAGTTTCTGCGACTCGTGCAAAGTGTATGGGCACACAGCTTCCTTCTCGAGATGCCCCAAGAATGCAGCTGCGGTTGCTGCCATTGCAATGGCCGGGACGAATCCCTCCTGCAGCTCTAGCGCAGGGCCTTACATTTGTTGCACCTCCTAAAGGTCGCTATCCTGCTCACCAGGTCCGAGCTTTCGATGACACTGGTGCGCAGATATCCATCATTCGAGAGAATGAGATTCCTTACGGAGCTCGGGTTGACAGGCACCAATTCGTCACAAAAGAAAGCCTCAGCCACGTTAAGATTTCTGGCCTACTGTCTGTCTGGTCGAGAGTCACCCGACCTCACCATTATAAGGTTTGTACTATGGAGGTTATACCGTCCTGCTAGGACAAGATTTTAAGCCTCCTCCTACCTTTTCACAGTCCCAGGGTCCCCGCAGTTCCTTATATACCTCTAGACCAATCCTACAGTCCACCAGGAACCAAGGTATCTACAGAGAGGTAGCGTCATCCCAACTCAACATCCCAGAAGCCTCTATTTGTACTTTGCTGAACTTCTGTACAAGAAGTCTCCTGATGTTTGGCGCAGGCGTGGTTCTTTATATATCAATGTAAATTGAAATTGTTCTTTATATATCACTGTAAATAGAAATTAAGAAATACAAATAAAAATTAATTAATGAATAAAAATAAATAAATAAATATATAAAAATAAATATAAATAAAAAAATATAAATAAAAAAATTAATAAAATTAAACAAAAAACATAGAAATAAATAAATTAAATAAATAAATAAAAATTAAATTAATAAAAAATAATGGATAAATAAAAAATAAATTAAAATAAATAAATGAATAAATAGAAATGAATAAAAAAAAAAAAGAATAATAAATAAAAAATAAAAAAATAAATAAATAAAAGAATAAACCAAAAAATAAATCAATGAATAAATAAAAATAAATAACTAAAAATAAATAAATAAATACAAATAAATGAAATAAATAAAAATAAATTATTTGAAATAAACATGAATATAAATAAGTAAAAATAAAACAAATAAATAAATGAAAATAAAAATAAAAAAAATAAAAATAAAATACATAAATAAATGAAATAAATCAATATATAAATAAAAATGAATACAAAAATTAATATAAAAATTAATAAATAATATGATAAAATATATAAAAAATAAATGAGTAAATAATAAATATATCAAAATAAATCAATAATCAAAAAGATAAAATAAAAAATAAATGAGTAAATAAATAAAAAAATAAATGAATAAAATAAATAAATAAATAATAAATAAATAAATGAATGAATAAAAAGGAAAAAATAAAAATAAATAATATTAATAAATAAATTAATTAGTTTAGTTTAGTTTAGTTTTTATTTATATCATATTAATACAATTCTCCACACAGTTCCAGTAAAGCCGCCGAAGCTGTAGTAGCTTATATGGCAGGCTACATAAAAACGTCAATACAGATAAAATCCACATAAAGCACAGACATTAATACATACAAACTCAGACAATATTTAGAACAACGAAATCATGACAAAAACACACACCCCAACACATAAAGTTAGACAATATTTAAAAACAATGGAATCCATGTAATAGCACAGATTCGATAAAGATCACAGCATATAAAACAATGAAATGAGAATTTAATTAATTATTGCAGAGCCTAACTAAAACACCAGACTAGAGACACTAAAACAAAGTTAGAAAGTTATTATTCTACCATTATATAAAAGACAACTGTTGTTCGCTCATCATTGATGATTTGTATGAACGTAAGGAATACCGCAGAGAGCCCTCAAATAGGATAGGTGGTAGACTATCGTACAGCAATATCATTTGATGTGCTAAAAATCTTCTCTCCACCTCACAAACCAAATGTGGATGGCGAAACAAACTTCCTTTTGTTTCATACGAGTGTATTTGGAGATATGGACGAAGTAAAATATCGTACATCTCAGTATACTTCCCACTCAGTAAAAGTCTTAAAAACTTGAAGAGATTGTATTTATAAAGACTCCTCAGCCTCAACAGCTTCAAATTATCGTACATTTCCCAAGTCCCCAACAGGGGGACATTATCAACCCATTTAACTCCTAAGATTATTGAAACTGGAATTGAGTCTGGCGAGGTGACTGGTAGGCGCTGAACCCCAAACTATCAAATGGTTGTTCAAGCATGGAAGGGCAAGAGCATGGTACAGATTCACAAGCACACGAGTAGGGACAACATCACGTATGCCAACGAGACTTCCTGTTACTCGGCTGATGTTTAGGGTTACATTGTTAATATGTTTAGCAAAAGACAAAGTTCTCGTTATTGTTAAACCTAAGTATTTAAATTCATTCACGCATTCTATGGCTTCTCCTGCGAAGAATATGTCAGGTAAATTCTGTGCCGGGCGCGAGGAAAAAAAAACATTAACTTACTCTTTTTTTGGAGTTTGGAAAGAGCATATTGGCTTTTAGATATTTCTCCAAGTCTGAGAAGAGCTCTTTGATGTTATTAAATAATCCGTCTAAAGAGCATGACGTGACAATAAAGGCTGCGTCATCAGCAAATAACAGTGTCTTAACTCCAACTGCCAATGGTAAATCATTGATAAATAAATTAAAACACAGTGGGCCAAGAATAGAACCCTGCGGAACTCCACGAGTAACAGGTTCAGAATCAGAGCATAGGCCATTTAAAAATACATACTGCTCCCTGTTCTGAGAATAAGATTTCAAATATTCATGACACTGGCCTCTAAATCCGTAATGAGCCAGTTTCTGTAGTAGGATACTATGTGATACAGTGTCAAAAGCTTTTCTTAAATCTAAAAAGAAACACATACTAAACATTTTCTGATGGTAAGCCGTGAGTAGAGCAGAAAACAACTTTATGATAGCATGAGTTGTACTTTTTCCACGACGGAAGCCAAACTGGCATGGGCTAAGTAATGAATACACATCGATGAAACTTTCCATTCTAATAAGTGTAAGTTTTTCAAATATCTTAGATACTGTAGGAAGGACAGATATAGGTCCATAATTGTCAAAATTTGTGCTGGATCCAGACTTGTAAACCGGAGTAATCCTAGCCTTTTTTAAAGCATTTGGGTATTGTGGCACAGTAATTGTTAGGTTATATAACTCAGCAAAATGTTGTGAAAATAAAAGTATTTCCCTTTAAAATTAGAGGTGATATATCCATAACCTTATTTTTCAGCCTCTTTATTACAACCAAAATTTAAGAAGAATCGGTAGGATAAAGAAAACAGGTGGCCATTATCGGTGCTGATAAAAATGTATAAGGCAGAGGTTGTGACAAACTACCAACCAGAGAAGCAGCAGCAGTAACAAAATACTCATTTGCACAATTCACGTCCAGTTAATACCCGGTCAGACACCTCTGTACGCTCCAATGTAACCGTCTTCCTCTTACCCAAAACAGAATTCAGACAAGGCCAGATCGTACGAGAATTTTTGCCTGCCTCATAAAACTTCATATAGTACAGACGTTTTGATCTACGTTAAACGTTGGTTTATCTGTTTCTGTGCCATATATACTGCAACTTAACGATTTTTCCTGCTAGGTATAGCTTGTACAGTTTTGCTTTCTTCGCGATACACTGCTAGAGCTTAGGGGTCATCCAAGGAGCAGATTCTTTTATCTTTTCTGTGTATTTTATCAGAGGAAATGCTCTTATATAAAGCTCAAATATTCTTGAGAAATAAAGCTCAAATGTTTCATTCATATTAGCATTAGTAAAAGTGAAAACAAAATGAGACAGCAACATCGCAAAGGTGACCTTCCCTCTCTCACTTATAGGTCTCTTATCATGAACTACGCTAATGGACATATGGTTGTGAAACGAGTCAACAGATATCCCAGCAGGGAAATGGTCAGTTATATCAATGGGAATAACAAAAGAATGTCTCACGCCGTCGCCCTGTGGGATCCAAATCTGATCCAACAGGCTAAACCTAGTGATTTGGTTTTGGGGATTAATTTTAGTTGGAATAGTTACCAGAGGGCTGAGACCCAGTTCAAACATGCTACTCACAGAATAGTCAACATAACCGTACTTATTCATATTAAAAAGGTTCATTATTAAAATCACCACAAAGAATAGCCGGTATATGAAGACTGAGAAAATTCCTTAAGAAGGACACAAAAGAAAGAACAAAATCATTATTTTTGACAAGAGATGCTGGGGGTGGATGATAAGTGGCAGAACATATCAGTTTTTTACAATTAATAATAAACTCAATAGTCAGCACTTCAAACAAGTGGTTCAAGAAAGAATACTCATTAATAATTCTGGTTTGGATACCATTCCTGACAAAAATCTTGAAGGTGATCACGGTACGAGTCATAACTGTAAAAACCAGGAATTGTATAAACATCTTTATCTTTAGTAAGCCAGTTATCAACTAAAACAATGCAAGAGTAATATGTGAGTAAATTACAGAAATATGATAAAAACACACTAAAATGCTTACAACTACGAATGTTGAGCATAAGCCAATTAAAATATTGTTCTGACACAGAAATTGGCACAGTACACAATTAATAATATTTACAATCTAAAGGTAAATAACTGTCAATGTTAGGTAAAAATGTAGGGTATTCACCATTAGCTCAATCAGCTTCAAGCGACATAACTAGGACGAATCAGGGCCAGCAGCCGCTGCTGATTCCTGACAGATAATATTTTCCAAATCAGCAAGAGTCTTTGCCCTGCACAAACGATCGGAGTCACTGAGTCTGTAGAAGATATTCCCTCCGCTGGTAAAAACGGACTTAATCTTATTCGGATGTTGTTTCCTAAGCTGGCGAAGGTTATAGAACAACGAGTGGTTAGCTGGCGTCAAGTACTCCGACACGAAAAAACCAGCAGGCCGCCGATGCTTAGCCTGCCTCAGCAAATACAGCCTCGACGATACGTTTGAACACTCGATCCTTAAGGATTTCTTTTGTCGTCCGAAGAGACCAACATGCACACTTGCAATATCAACATTGGCCACATTATCGCCACAGATTGTATTACAGACTTCACCTTTCAGACACTGGAAATTTGTTAATGTTCCAGCAGTTGCCGCTGTTATCAGATCATTCACAGTAGGACCACGGCAGATCAAGATATTCGAATTTAGGTTCGGTTCAATTTTTTCTAGGCGTTCTGAGACAATATTGAGTTGGACGTTTTGCGATGGGGTCACGTGATGATCTCCACTAACAGGAACAACACCATGATTTACCTCCTCATTAACACTATCTTTCTTTGCAATAGACTCCACAAAACTAAGCAGCTTTTTATTTTGATCGTTCAACTTCCTGAGGCAGTTTATAATATTTTCTAAGGACTGGTTATTAAGGGGAGACACCAAAGGGGGTGGGAGGGACTAGCGAAGCAGGAGACACACGAATCTTAGGTGGTCGACCTCTACCTCTGATCGCCGGGGTTGGAGATCGTGCTGAAGACGTAGTTGAATCACTTCTGGTAGGTAATGATGAATCTCCACCAGGTACCACAAGAGAAGACTCTAAAAGAGTCTCAACAAGGCGGTCAATACATAACTGTTCCTCTCGTATACTCTCAAGAGTAATATCAACATGGCGCCCATCCATACCAGGCAAAAAAAGTGCTGGAACAAAGGGAGGAGCCAGCAGCGGGTCACGTCCGACCAGTACAGAGGCTCGAGTAATAAGTAAATAAATAAATAAATAAATAAATAAAAATGAATAGATAAATAAATAAAACGGAAAAATAAATAAAAGTAAATAAAAAAGAGAAATAAATAAATAAATAAAAATGAAAAATTAAATATAAATAAATAAGAAAAATTAATGAATAAATTAATAATAATATATAGTAATAAAGTATAATAGATATATATATATATATATATATATATATATATATATATATATATATAAATGAATAAATAAACATAAATGATATTCAAAAAATTAAATAAAGAAATAAAAAAAAAAAAAAAAACAAAAAACTAAAAACTAATAAATAATCAAATAAATATATATAAACAAATGAATAAACAAAAACATAAATGATATCAAATAAAAATAAATAAATAAATAAAAAAATAAAAATACTAAGGAAATAAAAACAAATAAAGAACAAAATAAATATGTAAAAAATAAATAAATAAATAAATGAAAACAATATACGAATAAATAAATAAAAATAAATACATAATAAATAAATAAATAACAATTAATAAATGAATAAAAAATAAACAACTAAAAATAAAACATAAATAAATAATTAAATAACGATAAATTAATTAATAAATAAACATATATAAATGAATAAAAATCAATAAATAAATAAATCAGCTTCCTCAAAAATACAATGGGCAACTGGAATACAATATCTATAAGCTCTGGGATAAGACTAGGAGAGTTAACATCAGGAGAGGGATCTTCCAGGGCGACTCACGGTCCCCACTACTCTTCTTAATAGCCATGATTCACATGACAAAAGTACTACAGAAGATGGACCCAAGCACGACTCCAGCGAGTTCCTACGACTCGTGCAAAGTGCATGGGCACACCGCTTCCTGGTCGAGATGCCCCAAGAAAGCTGCTGCAGTTACTGCCATAGCAATGACAGGGATGGACAATCCTTCAGTTCTAGTAGACCCTCCAGCGAAGGGCCCTATATTTCCTGCACCTCCCAGAGGTCGCTATCCTGCCCACCAGGTCCGACCAGTTTCATAGTCTTCTATGGCAAAAATATCGATTGAATTTTCAGTTATTAAGTCTATAATCTGCAGTGTTTTATTTCCTACAGATTGGATGTTCATGCAAGTATAGTCAGCCATGATCCGTGTAAATCAGCAATCCTCGTCATCTCATCATCTAAAGCTTTGCAGTCTTTCGAGTTCACTGCACGACTGTCTGCTGTTTGATCAGGGCCGTTTCTAGGCACAGGCGACACAGGCCTTAGTTAAGTTCTAAGCATCGTGTTTACTCCAATCTTTACTTCTTTTTTTAAGTCTTCTTAAGTTGTCAACGCAGCTGTCAAGCATTTAAGCTTTTGTCAATCATGAAGAGGCAGTCCAAGCTGTCAGGTGCAGCAAACAATAAAAGAAAAAAGGAGGAAGAGGAAAAACGAGCCCAAAGTAGTGGGGAGAAAATCAAAAGAACATGGCTGCCATATTCCAAGAAAAAAGATAGTTTATACTGTTTTTGTTGCAAACTCTTTTCCCAGAAAACATTTAAACTAAGCAGAGATGGCTTTAATGACTGGAAAACCTGCAGTGACTCACTCAAAATGCATGAGAACAGTCCAGAACATACAAAGAATATGGGGTCATGGAAAGAACTGAGGAGTCGTATTGAAAAGGGGCAAACAATTGACAAAGTTGAGCTGGCACTAATAAACAATGAACGACGTAGGTGGCAAGAGGTACTTACCAGGTTCGTGGCTATAATTCATAGTCTGGTAGAACGAAATCTTCCTCTCAGAGGGTCCACATACACACTTTACCAGCCCAATAATGGGAACTTTCTGAAAGAAGTTGAACTCGTGGCTCAGTTTGACCCTGTTCTCAAAGAACATATTGCGAGGTCGCAAGGAGGTGCCAGTCATACATCCTACCTAGGCAGTATTATTCAAAATGAGTTTATTGACTGCATCAGTAAGAGGGTTGTGGAGCGCATGGTGACCGAAATTAGACAATCCAAATACTTTTCAATTATTTTAGATTGCACTCCAGATTTAAGTCACAAGGAGCAATTATCTGTGATAATTCGAATAGTTACAGCTGAAGGCACTACACAAATTAAGGAATATTTTATCGGGTTCCTTGAGGCCGAGCAGACAACAGGAGAAGACCTCTCAAGACTCATACTAAAAAAACTTGAAGAGCTTAATATCCCCTTTGAAGACTGTAGAGGACAGTCATATGAAAATGGGGCAAATATGAGAGAAAAAAAATAAGGGAGTCCAGGCTAGACTTCTGTGGGAGAGTCGAATCAACAGTGTTGAGGTTGTAAGATTCCAGGCTGCAAAAGTGAGGGATGCTCTTTTAGAGGTGAGAGGAAGCACTGCAGATCCAGCTATTAAAATTGAAGCACAAGCCTTAGCGGAAGAGGTGGGATCATACCGGTTCTCTATTTGTACGGTGGTGTGGCATGATATCCTTAAAAAAGTTTCACAATGCATGCAACTGGATGTAGCTGTTGACATTCTCAAGAAGGCTGAAACCTCCCTTGTTAGCTACAGAGACACTGGGTTTGCTGATGCCCAGACATCTGCCAAAGAGATATGTGAGGAGAAAAAGCAGGCAAAAGATTTGTGTAATAAACTCACATCTGGGGATCATTCTGATTTAAATTATGATGAACTGATTGTAGAGATGCAGTCATTTCCAAAACAATGCCCAAAACAAAATATGACAACATAGACCTTCTTGTTTTTCTGGAGGAGAAAGGCCTGAAAGAGATCTATCCAAACATGTGGGTGGCATCAAGAATTGCTGTCACTACACCTGTGACTGTGGCATCTGCAGAGAGAAACTTCTCTAAACTTGAGTTCATTAAAACATATTTAAGGTCTACTATGTCACAGGAGCGCCTAAATGGGCTGGCAATAATTAGTATTAATAGAGAAATATCCAAACAGATTTCGTATGGTGACACTATAGATGATTTTGCTGCAAGAAAGTCAAGAAGAGTCAGGTTTTAAATATGAAAAATCAGTGAAGAAAACTTGTATATAATAGTTTTAGCATAGCCCTCAACATAAATGCATTGAGTTCTATGGTTTTAGATTGGCAAGATTACCTTTTTCAATTTATCTTGGGTAGGATTTGCAATAAAAAAAAAAGTATAATGGTGTTATTCTATTAAAATTTACAAAAATAGTTTGTATACTTTTGAGTCTATACTTTTCTTTGTTGTGTATACATATACGTGAAGATGATTTATTAATAAAGTATGTTGTTTTGTTGTGGAACTTGGAGGGAAGGGGGGCGCCATAACGAGTTCTTGCCTGGGGCGCCTAATGAACTAGAAACGGCCCTGTGTTTGATATTTGTGTCTCGTGCAATTTATACAGCTCATCCTTTCAACAGGAGTACTACAGTCCTTACATGTTAACTCTGCGCATGTCCTTACCCACAATTTTTTTTATAAATGACCATATCTTTGACAATAATAGCAAGTGATGACTTGATACCTGTCTCTCACCGTATTGACGTCCCATTTTAGTTTCGCTTTATTGTCGCTATTTTCATGAACAGCCTTAATTCCTAATCTCAGGCTAACAGTTCCATATCCGATAAAACGTTCCCCCAGAGTCTGAATTTTTAAGCACAACTGATATCTTCTCATCAGTTTCGGAGATGGATTGCAAATAACTATTTCTCTCGATCACTGTCTTTTACCACCACCTTTTCTACTTCATATGTATTGCAAATCATGAACTTAGGTTTATATTTTCCAATCTTCTTAATGTCAGCTCCCTGATCGCCTTGTGTTGTTCGCCACTAAGTCCCGAGTATGTTCCTCTGCAAAATTTAAAATAACATGCTCGTGCTTCATAGACCTGGTACCACTAAAAGCTTTGTCATCCTGTTAGTGATC